>NC_079158.1:102292954-102592954 GCF_947563725.1 Argiope bruennichi
AGCTTTACTGCATTTTTGAATTAGACTTCAGCTTTACCAGTAATAATGTTAATAAGAATTATATGAGTAGCAAGGAATAACATTTTGGTTTTTTTTAAGGCTTCATTTTATAGTTCTTTTTACGAATAGAATCAAATGCCACTATATAATGGCAATAAGGAAACATGTTTTTTTATGGGAAAAATTTTGTTCGATGCTCAGAAAATTTATTCGTTATGCAGAAACCATTTTTTTAAAATTTAGATTCCCTAAAATAAAAAGTTTGATGTAAGAAAGTTTTGATGTATTGAAATTCTTTTGCAATTATCAAATAATGTTAAAAAAAACTGATTGAATATTATTTACTGGAATGACACATTATATGCTTACCAAAAGATTCAAAAGCAACAAATATCATTTATTTTACTTAATTATGTAATTTCTCCCTTTAGAAATATTTTCCTCGGGGTAACTATCCAATTAATTAATTGAAATAATTTATTTGTAAATAATTAATACTGATGTAAAAATTAGTATGAAAGTATATTTTAGATTTTATGAAAACCCTTCCTCTTTGGATAGAAAAGAACAAGAAATGGAATTATGGAATATATGATATAAGAATATAATTACGATGGTAAATAATATCAGTTAAGCTGTCGTGCTTTGTCTATGTTCAAGAACGCTCTACATAAATTACTTCTACTTTTTCACTTATATTTTCAGTTGAGAAAATCAAATTTAATATCATTGTTGTTAGTGAATGCTGTATTGTTAGCTAAATGATAAAATTATGTGCATCAATTTCCTATCAATTTTTAATCAGATGTTTTTTATAGATCATCAATTCTAAATAGTATAACCAATAAAATAAAAATTAACTTCGAAAACAGCAAGAAATTTGAAAGAAAACTATGATGTCATCCTAAAGCATCTCATTGAATTTAGTTAAAAATATGACAAAAGATTTCTTTTCTTATCCCAGTAATTATTATTTTCCATTTTTTTTTCAATTAAATCTCGTCAATATAATTTTTTATGTCTTGTTGTCGTTACGTATATTTTTTCTTGTCTCTATAGAGAAAACTAGTGGAGAATTTTATGAATTCATACTCTTAATTTTACAGGATGTTTCAAAAATCAATATGCTGATTGTTAGAGGATGTAAAAAGAAAGAAAAAAAATCACAAAGGAAACTATAATTGTAAAGACAAATCTGTTGAACCATTAGCTAAATTTTTAATTGAATTTTAATAGGTGACTCGTATTTTTACAAATTTTTTAACTCTGAATGAAAATGCTAATGTTTACGAATCCTGAAATGATATGCATGTCTATTTCATTGCAAGAAAGAAAAAAAAAACCATCGCATCTATAAGTGTGTGTGAAATTATGTCTTTTATTAATGTGAGTTTTCGAAAAGTTCCATCAATTATGAAGCCTCGTTGAGACAAAATGCTTAATTGTGAGTAATAAAAATTCAAACAATTTGTAGTGAAACTGGAAGCATGCACAATGCTCATGCTGTCCAAATGCAAAGTATCACAAGACAGAAAGTTTTCATACATCTTTTAATTTATTTCTACATTATCTTTTATCCTATATCTCATCCTGGTGGCGGAGATATAGGATTATACACGATTATATTATTCTACTATTGATCTTTCTACCTTCTTCTTTTTGCTCTCAAATTTGAACCACTATATATCGCAGTAATTTAGATAATGAATTTATACAAAATAAATAAAAAATAGGAAAAAAAAAATTCATAAATTTCTCCAAATGCAAATTCAGTAATTTTCTAGTTTTTAAAACTTCCAGAATTTGAGCCCAGTTTAAGTACATCACTAAGAAATTCGATAATTAGTCGGACTTCTTTCTCCATTAATTTTTTTCTGACATTCTAAAAAACTTTCCCCTCTGATATTTTTTTGCTCCCTTCGATTTTTTAATGAAGCTAATTGAATTTTTATTTCATCGTATTTTTTTTTTATTTCTTCTGTCTTGAAAAGACTTGCTGTCCAGTTTTATGAAAGCGGCTGAAAAAAAAGCAATAAAAACAACTGGAATGAATACTGTGCTAGGAGCTTACCATTATGAAGATATTTTTTCCTCAAGGGGATAATTTTAAATCCATTTTGGCATCGTTACAAGCATTTTCTTTTATTCATTATATTTTGCAATTCGTTCTGTTTAATTTATTCTGTGCTCTTTTTTCTCTTTCCCTTTCAAACCCACAACTTTCCATTTCTTTCAGCCAATAGAATATATTGATTTAAATTGGAACTTTCGCTCCCTTTCTAACAGTCGATTATTCTGTTATCCATTTGTAATAAAATAAAGTATTAGAAAAGGGAAACAGCTCGTTCGTTTGCAGCATTTTTTTTTTAACCATGAGGAAAGAAAAAGTTTAAATAATTTCTTATACAATGAACGATAGTGAAATGAAAATAATGAAATAGAATTTAAACTTCGGTATTTTAAATATGTATGAAAACAGGAATAAAATAAACCTAAATTGGAGATTAAAGTTATCGAAAAAGAAATGCTTTCACACCATTCAAGTGTTGCATTATTGATTTAATAGATGAATTTCTTTCATTTTTATGAAGCTTTGGAGAAGCAGATGCAAGTTCTACGTCTAGTAGCTGGCAATTTTGACTTTTATTTAAATCCTTCTGAGAAAAAAAAATTCGCTAATAAGGGATCTGATTGGAACGCTGAAAATAATATTAACGTGAGAATAATCTTGTGTTATAAAATGAATTCAAGTGAAATATATTTCTTTAGGCTTTCTCGCTTCCCCCTTTCAAGCATTTCCTTTTGGGTTCGTTTTATAATAATCTTCATATCTCCAAAGTAGTGCAAACAATAGGTAGAGAGACAAAAAAACCACAAAGTTCTTGAATAATTCCTCAAGCAGGGGTATACCTCCTTTTCTCCTTCTTCATTTGTTTTAAAATTTGGAGGAATTTGGTTTAAAAGCAAATGCAGATTTAAATTTTCTCTATATAGTTCTTCAAGTTTTTTTGTCTGTCTCATGTTCAAATGCGCAAACAGACGTCTTTTTGATCAGTTGCATGAAATTTTAAAAGAAAATTGCAGTCTCCATATAAATATATTGTATCAAATTTTATCTGTTTAACTCAGTGCTTGTTTGAGTAATCGTGATTCACAGATGGGAAGATATAACCCAAAACCGTGTTTTTTGAAAGGGAGGTCAAAAGTTTTGAGATCATCAAAATCTAAAAGTAAATTTTTTGCTGATTGCAATATTTTCTTTTTGCATCATTTGATTACAAGAATGTAAAATTAACATTATAAAATATTTAATCCAATCCATAAATATTACTTACTTTTTTTTTTAAATATTTTGAATGATCAAATGCAAATTCTACGATAAAATTAACAGACTTTTAATTTTGATTCTTATAGGATTTTTTAATGAAGATTGTAAAATATATTTGCTACTAAAAGATTAAGTTAGAAATATTATATTTACTCGGAATATGAGTAAGCATTTCTCTTTACCAAATTTGTATAGTGTTATGAATGCGGTTCATACATTGCATTTATATCTTTTCAGTTGATACAATCATTAACGTTGCAAATATTGCTTCCATGTATTGGAATTATCAGATAACAGAAGCAAAGCTAAATATTTTGTTATCAACAAAGGCATAACAGCAGCATATATATAATTTTGTTTCCAATATATATATATATATATATATATATATATATATATAATATCAGATATAGTTGAAATATCACACACACATATACATGCATCATCAAAAGTGTTGATGAACCCTTTATTATGCTTCATTAATTATGGGCGAAATTCAGAAAATGAGGAGGAAAGCTTTTAATTAAAACATTTTTATAACAAATTAAAAAGTAAGTAATAAATTTTGTATTTTGAATTTTTTTCTAATTTATTAATCATTAAATCTATTACTTCTCTAAGTTATTACCAGATTGCCCCACAAATACAAAATCAGGATTTAATTTAATTGACAATTACATGATAATTAAGTTTTGGAAATACAGGGTGGCTATAATTTCCGCTTTGAAACGGTCATAAAAGGAAAACCACTGGACGAAATGCTATCAAATTTGGTTATAGTTTAAAAAAAGGTCATGTAAATTTCTTTCCCGCCCAAAAAAGTTAAAAAACTCACCACTAGGGGGAAATGGTGCTGTATGCAATATTGTTAAATAAAATAGGACATGAAGACATCTGTTTTAAATGTGTTTAATTTTTTTCTGAAACATGTTACAAAGCCTTTTCAATGTGGCGTACACCATTTTATGAAAGCAAGTTAAATCGTATTTCTACATTTTCAACAGTAGCTCTTAGAATATCAGGAGGAATGTTACACACATATCAGTGTATCGCATCTTTCAGTTCCACCAAATTGTTTAGATTATCACCATAAACAATGCTTTTGAGATAACACACATTGAAGATGCTTTGTAATACGTTTCAGAAACGACTAAACACTTTTTAAACCAGTGTCTTCATATCATATTTTTCTTAACAATATTGATATAATGCCATTTCACCGCAAATGGTAAGTTTTTGATTTTTTTTTTTTTTGGCGGAAAAGAAATTTTTATGACTTTCTTTAAACTATTACCAAATTTGATGACATTTTGTCCAGTAGTTTTCCTTTTATGATAATTTATTTCAAACTGGAACTTTAATTATAACCATTCTCTATATTTGAGTAATAAATTGAGACAGAGAATACAAAATGTCGTCTCATTATCACATAACAGAGTAAGTGGAAAATGGATTGGAAAATATCATTCTTTTTATAACAGGAAACATTTCAAGTTAAGTGCAATTGTTAAAAAAATGTTCATATCATTTTGGGGTAGATTTGAGTCTTTTTAAGCAGCAGCATTAAATCAATTCGAATTATTCTTGGAAAATCAGCAGATAAAATTGGTTATTACAATATTGTTAAAGTTCTATTGAACATAATTAATTGCACAAAGGTATCAAGAAGTTGTTAGATCAGTCATTATTTAACGTTAATAAATTTTATCATCAAATTTCATCTGAAAGGTTTATTATTGGATATATAATTCAGATTGTTTTAAAGATCATTATCAAGAATGCAATCTGAAATAGATGACAAATATGTGCTTATTAGCTCCTTTATTTTCAGAAAAAAAAAGAAGAAGAAATTAATTGGTCATTCGCAAGAAGCACACAAATTACTTTTAATTTCTAGAAAAGACCGAACTGACAGCTCTTCAGGATAGCTTTTTATATCTGCCAACTTCAAACTTTCTAGATTTCACTATTTTTTTAGAACTACTCCTAGAATAAAAAGTACAGAAACAAACTTTTCTTAGATAAACTTCTGTAAGGGTCCTGTTGAATCAATAAACGATATAACATTGTTTACATCTAACTAATCAAAATTACGAGGACTCAATTAAAATTATGGGGAATCAAATCTATTAAGAGATTTAATTCCATTTCTTTCACAGAAAAATCAGCTGCAATTTTCAAGAGAAATTCATTTCTTTTCGAAAGAATTGAAGTTGTTTCTCATCAGAAACTGATATCGATTCTTATGTAAAGAAAAACTGTCCATATCGCAACATTTTTCGAAGCTTCGCAAAGTATAAAAAGCACAAAAACAAACTTTTGATGGATAAACTTCTATAAAGGCCTATTTCTTGAATTACTAAATGATATAACTTTGTTTATATCAAACTGATCGGAATTATCAGAAATCCAATCAAATTTAGACTATTGTGGATGTGAATTCCTTTTTTTCACAGAAAAATTAATTGCATTTCTCAAGAGCAATTCGAACTTTTCGAAAGGATTAAAGTTGTATCTCATCAAAAATAAATTTAAGTAAAGGAAAATTTTCCATGTGTTACCATTTTTTGGAGTTTTGCAAAGGATAAACAGCACAAAAACAAACTTTTCTTTGATAACCTTCTATAAGGGCCTATCTGTCGAATTAATAAAGGATATAAGTTTTTTTATATCGAATTAATATTAATTCTCTTTTTTCACAGAAAAATTAGCAGAAATTTTCAAGAGCAATTCAGGTTTTTATGCAGGATTGAAGTTTTTTTCTCATCAAAAACTGGCACCGATTCTAAATAACGGAAAATTTTCCATGTGTAACATTTTTAGGAGCTTCACATTAGATAAAAAGCATATAGACAAACGTTTTTTGGACAAACTTTTATAAGCGACCTATCTGTTGAATTATTAATAGCTTATTTCACTTTGATCGAAATTATTAGAAATTCAACCAAAGTTAGATTTTTGATGAATGTTAATCTTTTTTCGCTGAAATTTTCAAGAGCAACTCAAATTTTATGAAATGTTTAAAGTTCTTTCTCATCAGAAACTGGCATCAACTTTTAAATAAAGGAAAACATTTTCAATGTGCCAACATTTTTCGGAATTTCACATAGGATAAATATCCCACAAAAAACTTTAATTGAATATATTTTTCTATGTGGTCTACCTGTGGAAATATTAGTAGATATAACTTAGTTTATTTCACGCAATGATTAGGAATTCAATCAAACTTAGATCATTATTGGATATTAATTACCTCTTTTTCATTGTAGTATTAGTTGACATTTTTGAAAGGCAACTCAAACTTTCCTGGAAGATCGAACTTGGTTCACTTCAGACGACTCCAATTAGAGAAAAATTTTCCAGGTGCCGATATTTTGAGTTTCGCATAGGATGAACAGCACAGAAACTAACTGTTCTTGAATAAACTTCTATAAGTGGTCTAACTGTTAAATTTTTAATAGATGCAACTTAGTGTATTTCATATTAATTTAAATTATTAGAAATTCAATCAAACTAATTAATACTCCACTTTTCATAGTAGAATTAGCTAAAATTTGTGAAGAGCAAATCAAATTTTCATGAAATATCTTGTAGAAGATGACGTCATTTCAAATTGAGGAAAATTTCCCAGATACAAACATTTTTCAGCGCTTCGTATAAGATAAACAGCTCAAAAACAAGCTTTTCTTATATAAACTTCTGTCGGGGGTGTCTATCTTTCGATTTATTAATAGATATCATTTAGTTTACTTCAAATTGATCAAAATTAGTAGAAATTCAATCAAACTAATTAATTCTCTCTTTTTCATAGCAGAATTTTCTCATATTTTTGAAGAGCAACTCAAACTTTTCCGAAAGATCGAACTTGTTTCTCTTCAGAAAATGACGTCGACTCCAAGTAGAGGAAAATTTTCCAGGTGCCGATATTTTTCGGAGCTTCACATAGGATAAACAGCATAGAAACTAACTTTTCTTGGATAAACTTCTATACATGAGAAGAATGAAGCAAAGATAGAAACGAAAAAAATGGAACAACCCACTTCGGAGAAAACCCAGAACACTCTTCCTTCCACTATCCGATAGTCTTTCCTTAATATCTAAGAGATTAAGGGGGGGGGGGGTGCAAAATTGTTTCCAAGATACCCGCTCAGAAGGATGGCGATAATTCGCATCAAGGATGCCATCCATCAAGGCCCTCCCTCTCACAGTATAAATCGTTTGCAACAAACCTCGGGGGTTGCGTCGACCCCCTTCCACCCAATGATGGCGTAGGGTAGAGATGGGAAAACTCTGTTTCGAGGGTAGGATTAATCGAAAGAACACGAGAGTTCGCTTTTTCTATCGTCTGCAGGAAAGGGGTTGGGGAGGTTCGCCTTCAAAATCCGATTAGTTTTACGCTCACCCTTTTGGAAGAAGAAAAGGGTGGAAACACGCGTGCATTTGTAATATATGATTTGCCTTTTTAATTTTGTGAATTTGTTCACCTTTTTACTTCACCGTTTTTAGTATAGAATTATATGAGTTGGGAATGTTACAAAACTTCCATGACATTCTCAAAACCTATAGCACGTGACATAGCATGTATTTGAAATAAATGATGGATTGTTTCATATACAATGTTTGATGTAGAAGGCAAGAATTGATTTTGAATTTAACATGATTAACAAGATTTGTATTAATTAAACAAATCCAGATATTGTTTGTAGTGTCCACTCTAACATAGAAATGAGTCTCTCTTTAAAATTATGATGCTTTTTAATATTTAAACCTAATTAATTATTCCATAACTATGCAAAATCCGCCAGTAAAAACAAAATTGGCATTTTCATATTCATAATATTTTTCTTTCAGTCAATAATGCATTTATTTGTTCCAATAAAGAATCAAATTTGCTATTAAATATTTAGAAGCAATTATAAAATGCTATCGCTTCTATTGCGAGATTTAGAATAATCTGGTAAAATAAATAATAAAAAAATGTTTTATTTTTTTATTTTTTAAAATGACTCACAATAGTATCTTATTTAAGAAAATTTAAAGAATTATAATTTTCATACATTTAATTTTAAACTAAGAAATAAGAAACGAGTTTATTTGGGGACTTAAAAACTCTATTAAATAAATAAAAAATACTATTGAACAGCATTATAAGAAAAAAAATTCATGCTTTATGAAGATTCTTTCTCAAAGGATTTACAAGAAATTGTGATTTTCTTATACTTTATACGATCTTATATATTGAAATTACTGTAATTTTCAATGTAATCTAAAGTCAAATTCTATTCTTAAATAATTTATTCTCAACAGGCAATGCAACGTTTAATTAGTTTGCACAAAGATTTCTTGATCAGGTCTTCCCGAAATGTAAATGTTGCATGAGTAAATTCAGCAGTTTCAGTTCGTTGCAATTGCAAATACGAGTAAAAAACCGATTAGATAAAATTATATTTAATTTTAGAAGTTGGGGAGTGAAAAAATGGTCCCGAAACTTTCGTTCCTAAGGGCTCCTATACGACCCTTAGAAATCCAACCCTGGTTATAAAGCCAATATGAAAATAACCAGTCTTCAGTTTCTGACTCATATAAGAGAAAAGCTCAAAATTACTTCGTTGTATGATAATTATCTGTAAAAGCTCCACAAACAAAGCCCAGTCACAGAAAAGCATATAGTAGAATATTCTTAATTTTAGCAAAGATTAGGATAATTTAATTAAATATCCTAATGGTAAATTAATAAATTATCCTAACCATTCATTTCAGCTAGGATTTAATATTTCGTGGATGGAAACGGCTTATATTCGGATGCACAAAATGAAAAACTAAATGAAACGTGATTAGCGTTGCAATTACCAATCAAATAACTTTTTAAAATAAAGATACAATAGGTTCAAGAACGCAGACTTCAGCTTTTTTTTTGTCTTAATCCAATAGGACAGCTTGGAATCATATTAAATTAAATGATACATAATGGTATTATTTATTAATTTTAAATAATATTTTTTCCAAAGGAAAAGATATATTTGTAGTATTATTTGTAACGAGGTATTTGCTGCCTTTTCCCAGTCATCTTACCAACGCTGAAAATAATTAATATCCAGTTTATTATTGAGATCAAAAGATATCCTAAAACTTTCTTCACTGTAAGATACATAAATTGCTTTTAGAAAACTCATAGATGAAGTTAGAAGGAGTATGGAGCTAATAATGAATATAGGTGATATAAAATGTCTTGGAAAAAGGCTCATATCTGCAAGCATAAAACAAAAATACTAAATGAAGTGAAATAAGAGTCTCAACTTTCAGGCTTATAAATTTTTAAAGTGATGTTACATGAGGATATGATTTGTCAGAAGCAGACTATTTTTCTAAATTTTTCTGAACACAGACTTTTCTTTTAACCAACAGCTAGCTCGTCTATGGAATTACATTAAATTTGCAGATACATATTGGTATTATTTTGTAAATGCATTATTTAGATATTATTTTTCTCTAAAGAACATAACAATCTTTGTAGTACTATTTGAAACTATGTATTCTCTTTTTTTTCCATAAACAATTCATTCATTTCGAAGCAAGATACTATTCCAAAAGTTTTATAAAAGATAATCCATTTTGAAATAAATATGCAATGCGAAATTTCAATTTTCTAATGTTCTGCTTTCTATATCTGACAAGCTAAATAGCCTTTGAAACATTAGGACAATTCAAAACAAAAAATTTCAGATGGACAAATATTTATTCGTGCAAAATTCTATGTTAGTGGAAAGGAACACGGGATTGAGAAACCATTAAGTTTGTTCAAAACACGTTAATGATATAAAGCATTCAACTCTCCAACTTAGTAGTTCTGTATTCCGAGCACTTACTAATTGCTCGTACTGGTCATTTGTTTCGAAAGCTAGGCCCTAGGATTCTTTTAGAAAACAAAATTCATATTCTAGATAATATACAATTTTGGAATCGAAACAAATGAAAACATTATAGCTATTAAAAGTAAAGAAGTGAACGAGAAAAAAAAATTGTACACAACCCTACTTATTCCACTGAGATTCATATCCGATTTTTTTTCAGGAAAAACATCGAAAGGGAAAGTGTTTTTCAATGTTTAGGGCACAAAATTTTCTAGGTGAATAAAATCTTTCGGATTCAATGAACAGAGAATCGATAGAAATAATCCCATTATTAAAGAAGTACAGCTATGTTTGTGGCCATGTATGTAAGCAGCTTTCTTACATTTCTTAATATGGTGTAACTTTCCTTCATTCTTACGCACATATGAACAAAATCGTAATGTGTAAAATAATTTTCAATAAAGTCTGTATATTCTCCCAAAACTCTTATTTTTCTTATACTCTCTCTTTTCTCTTATATCTTCTAATAAAGGGAAAATCCCACTCTCCCCACATAAACTGATTGATCTTGGGCAAGACAGTGAAAGCCCGAAGTACTCAGATTTTTAGTTTCAAAGCCCTACACATCAACGTTATATAAACATCAGAATCTGCATAAAGACTTTTAAGTTTCAGATAAGAATCTCTTAATTTAAAGCCTGATGTAACGGCACATGCGGACATCTTAATATAAGCTGCCATCAAAGAAGAATCCCAGAAATTACAAATTCAAAAAATGCCCAAATAAAAAAAAGGCAAAAATAAAAATGCCTGAAGAAAGCAGCTTAATAATGGTAAAAAGATTGGAAAGATAAATTAATGATTTAAAAGATAAATAAAAAAAAGTTTAATATTTCGATACAAATAAGGAACTGATATAGATTCATTATTTGGAAAAAAATACTTGAAAATCAAAGAAAAGTTAAATGATAATAAAATTTAAAGTTATGACGGGAAAATGCAAAACCTTTTTATCCCTATTTTTTCCCATTAGAGAGACCTTGAAAATTTTTAATTATGCAATTAATTCTTTCAGGCGATAAAGAATTTGTGTGTCAAATTTTATTCGCAAAAAAATTGCATAAAGTTCAAACAAACAAACCACATTGAATTCTATATTCTAGATTTTCTGGATATTCTAGAAAAAGGCTTCAGATAGAAAGAAAGAAATGCAAGAATTGTCTTAATAAACGAGGTTGTTAATTTCAGCCATTTTTTAAGCAAGGAATTGGCGAAAATAAGATAAGAAAGAATCTTTTAATTTTACTTATGTTCTAATTATAAGATATTTTAGAAAAACAGACTTGATATCTGTTTAGTGAAATGCAATTCGATTTAAAAATTCAGGCAAAAATATAAAATTAGATATAATGTAATAAAATAAGCAGTCTTTTTTTTTGTAATATAATATATATCCATAAATAACACATTGAGATGATGAAGGGCTCTTCTGAAATTAGTAAATTGAAGTGGTTAGCTAAAGAAAAAGTAAAAGAAACTAAATCTTTTTCTCTGGTGAGCTTACGTTTGTTATGAGGTATAATAAATATCCACAAATCGTACACGAAAATCCCCATGTTACGAAATAAAATGCATGCAGAAGAATATTAGAATATCAGTATATGTGTAATCATATGCTTAATATTCTTCATTAAAGGCTGTGTTGATATGCTGTATAGTTTACAGCATATTCTGACAACGTATTCTGAATGGTTGCTTTGAATAACAGCTTTCTACAAGATATTTCGCCGGAATTTTTTTTCTATTACTCTACCAACCGTTTAAAACTAATATGAATATAGAAAGATGATATAGACGCTGGCTAGCTATATTGTTACATATTGCTACAATGTCACAAATTGATCCGCATTGGTTTGGATATAGTGTATTTGCTGAAACTTTTTTCCAATGTTCCACCAGCAATTGATGGATATAGGGAGATGGACAGACGGTTCTCTTCAGCAATAATGTTACAAATTTCTTCAATATCGATTTTTATGAGGTGTATTTGCCGAAATTTCTATCCAATGTTCCACAAGTAGTTCATACACCATTGTGTCTATAAAGAGATGGACTGCCAGCTCTACCTCAATAATGTCACAAATTGCCTTGACGTTACCTTGGCACATTGGTTCGGATTTGGTTCTTCAGTTTCCGCTTTCATAAGATTTAATATGCATGAATTTATTCTTTTGAAGACAGTTGAACTATGGATCTCCTATTCAATCTAATGAAAATTTTTAGATCAAATTGTTGTCAACTCTCAAGTTGTTGATGGAAATGTCTGAGGCATTTACTTGTATTCGACATTCTACTATGAACATTGTATACGTGGTAGCACTGTCTAGAAATTATTCCAAAAAATTAAATTATTATAGTTCCTGTTTAATTTAATTTTTTCTTGTCCATACCTTCATTATGTCTGAAAACGCAGGCTTCAATATAGAAGAAGGGTTTTTTTTTGGTTCCTATGTTATGCTTTTAATTTCATATTAGATTTACAGCACTTAAACAGAAAATTTTTATCTACATTTCATTGCAAAATCTATTTATTTCGGTCTTCTGTGTCTATCCTTTCAATTCGGGAAAAAATTTCGAGACACTCTATATAAAATGGACAGAAATACTGGATATGTTTTATAAAATATGGAATATATACTGAATACAAGTAGAAAAAACTGAAGAGAAAAAGCATAGATATTTGCATGCAATTGAATTTAAGAATCCTTTTTTTTATTTTTATAGGAATTTATATGCACAACAAAAGAAGTGAGGGTTTTATTAAAAAAATATTTAAGAAAATGATTAAATAATTATGCATATTAAATAAAAATGTGAAACTAATTATTTATGAATACATTTAAAAAGAATGAAAATTTTCATTTTGTAAGCGTATATCTTTTATACGTTAATTGTTGCAAAAATCCTTGTTTTTTTTCTTGTCAATTAATGCCCTACCAAATATATTAAAATCTAATTATAAAATAAAACCCGACTTAGACACTTTGCAAATGTGCCAGAATTCGGGTTTTAATTAAGTATAGATATTTCAAATATTTAAATGCTGTGCAGGTGTATTTATTAATCTGATAAATAAAAATAGGCAGTGAAATTAAAGGATGTCAAATTAATTTAAGAAACTCACTCGATTTATTTTCAAATAATGCTTCATTTCCGAAAAAAAATAATCTAATTCTACTTTATAACATTTTGTAAAAATATGCTGAATAATTATTCTTTAGTAAATTAATTTTTATTCGATTCGACAATAATTTTTGGACCAATTTGATGTTTCTTCTAATCTACAAAAATTCTTAAGTTAAATTCTTGATTGATTTAATTCAATTGATTGATTTAAATTAAATTGGTTAAATTCTTTTTCTGAATTTGAAAAATTTAAGATGTCCTTGTTTAAAACATTTTGCCAAAGGAAAGTAATTTTTATAAAATAAAAGGAAAGAAAGAAAAAAAAACAGCTATAAAAGACAGTAAATATTATTTAATGAGCTTTGATTCTAATACAACTCAACTTTACTTTATTTACTTTACTTTATTTAAAATTTTATATATATATATATATACGCAATTACAATTCGAATAAAAAACAAGTAGCAAAATAACAGTGCTTTTTTTAAAAAAAAAAAATCATTGTTAAAAATTCAAAATCTTTCATGTCTGCTTCAATGGAAATTTTCCTCCTTTCTTAATACTTTCCTTTCAATATCACATGGCACTACTCCGGAATACTAAAACCTGAAATTATCATCTAAAATTTTCAACAAATTATGCTAATCACGCCTGTTCTTCTTCGTCATTATCTGCGCAGTAAGAGCAGGAAGTGTTCACTGTCAAATGCTCCTTGAAATCGTTTTTTGATGAGGCAAGAAGAATACACTTCAACGCGCTTCAAAAAGCGGAATACGAGATTGAGCATTGTCATTAGATATGCAGCGTGTCATTTTTATCATGATTTGACGACTTTATCGCGCCTCTTGAAGTTATTGGCGATGGATTTACATTTAAAAGCAGCAACTTCATCGAAAGTTCGATCAAAATTTTGCATCTGCGACAGCTGGTATAGAGAATAAAAAATAAAAAAAATAATAATTTTTTAAAAAATTAATATGATGATGCATAGCTTCCTGCGTTTAGTCAATGAGAAAATAGATAATGCTCACCATGCTGCACGGCTGCTTTTATAGATAATGCAGATACTGGAAGATTTAAAGGCCGTGTCATGTAAGAAGGGATAACAATAATGATAGTCAGAAGGTCATATTTTTTGTACGTTCGTAGCAAAATTTGAATAGAGTGAAATGGGGCTAATCGAGATAACAATTCGTTTTATCCCAAAATTTCCCAAGAAAATTGGGTCTTAAAACGAGTAACTAAGAGAAAGGCAAGCAAGCAAATAAAAAAATAATAGTAAATATTTATTGTACAACAATTTTATAAAAATAAAACTATAATTAATAAATATGAACTATATTATTTTAATAAATAAATAATTTAAATTATTTATAATTATGAAAAAAAATTTAAATAATTACGAGATAAAAAATAAATTAGCGACGTCTTTTTTTCAAAAAAAAAAAAAAATGGTTTTCAACTTTTTGTACAAAGCAATTGTGCAAAGAAATTTAAAATGTATAGCGCAATTCGAATATTTGACATGTCCAAGCTTAAAAAATATGAACATGTCTAAAAATAAAATGAGAAATTCTCATTGCATTTTTAATTGAACGACATTAAACAATAAAAACGTATAAACAATAAAAAATAAAAATACATTATATAGGAAAAACTCCGAAGTTCCGTTTGATTTTTATTTTCTCATATACCTAGTAATAAGCAATCGTCAAAAAATTTGAACTCGATATTTTGAAGAATCTCCACGTTTTAGACCTTTCTGAGTTTAAAAAATGCATTTCTAGAATATGCCCGTCCGTCTCTGACAAAGATAACTGAAAAATGCTTTCAGATCGATGACTGAAATTTTGTATGTGGTCTTTACACCAAATTTGCAGATATCTATCAAATTTTGAGTAAAATCTGTTCAGAAGAGGTCCGTCTATCAGGCTGTTCGAATACAAGTTAAAACGATAAGTGCAAAACAAAGAGGGCTTGATATATAAAATTCGGGACCCAGATTTAATATCTATAAACATCTATCAAATTTTGAACCAAATTAAACTACGGGGCACCCGCCTGTCCACCTGAGCTTTCAGAGACATGTTTATATTGGCACTTGCTATGGACAAGCTCGCTGAAGAAATCAGAGATTTTAAGCCAAGGGAGCGACTCTTGTTTTTTGGTAGCGCCAACTAAGATCTAGAGTACGTCTTAGCTACTCACGCATCACATTCGGTTGCACAACCCCTTTTTACAGGAGGGGGAGGGCACATTCACACATCTCACAGATGAAGAACAACCATGCCCGAACTGGGACTCGAACCCAGGACGCCCAGGGAAGACGCGCGGCCCCTATACCAGGACGCCGGCTCAGAAACATGCAAACGCGGTAACTCAAAAGCTCAATGACTTAAATATATCAAATTTGGAATGGGATTTTATGACTGTGTAGTTTTGAAGCAAATTTTTATTTTAATCGATTGAGGAAAACGTGTCTGAAACACAAATTTGATTTTCGCATACTATTAACACAAGCCAGGGATTAATAACCAAACAACTCCCCAAGTATGACACGATAAATTTAGTAAAAATGCTAAATTCACACCAAAAAAGTAATTAAAAGTTTAAAAAAAAGATAAAGTAATCATTCTAAAAGTAAATATTTCGTAACTATTTTAAGCCAATGCCATATAAGGCGTTCTCTGGCATGACAAGTTCATTAGAGAGTATGCGAGAAAAGTTTGGTGACGCCACTTTCACTGGTTTTAAATTAAAATTTTTATCCAAAATTAAAACAAAACATTTTCAATGTGCTTATTTCCATTCTCCAAATTATGCACATATCAAGCTTGGTCAAGATATATACAGAGACCCACATTGTAATTTGTATAAAAACAGTATTTTTTTACCAATATATGAAGAATTATTCAAGAATGATTTTCCTGCAAATGAATAGTTTTCTATTTATGGATATTAGTTTCATTCAAATTTTGAATTCAGAGATTTCATCAAAATTTTGCCATTGACCAGCCATTTGATTCTTTTCAGAGCCTCTACATATATTAATGTTTATTTTTTTTAAAAAAATATTCTTAATAGTTAGTAATAAAAATTATCTTTAATCGACAATTTTAAAGTTAACATTTAATTTCGATAGTAAAACTCTTCCAGGACTTTTAGTTACCTTATTTATGAAACGCTGCAATAGATTTCTTTGTAACGGATGTTTATATCACGCGTAAAATACCGGAGTAGCAATAAGTTTGTTAAATTTTAAAAAAATAATAAAAAAGAAAAAAAAATATCTGATTTTTTTTTGAAATATATTTCTAGAAGTTAATCATAGAGGCATAGAAGTAAAATTTAAAATAGATTTAAGCACAACAAGTTACCTTGATGCTACAGGAATAAGTTTTAAACCAATTTATTATGCACCTTGTGTTTTCTTAGCAGGAATGATACACAATTTCTTATTCTTCTTTATGTTTGGTAGTGGTTGATCTTGATATAAATAAAAATAATTGAGATTATTTGTATATATATGTATATGTGTTCTCCATCTCCTTCTAAACAATTTAGCACATTTATCATATAAGTCAGGGAAAAAAATAATATCAATTTTTCAAGCTTCAAAAATTACGTAAATATTTAATGAATCAAAAATTAACAAAAACTTTTACACTTTTTATGTCATTATTCTTCTTTCAAATATGTCTTTTTTTTTTTGTAAACATGTTTTAACAAATGATACTGAACATAGCAGCTTACTTTTTACCCAATTTAAGAACTCCTTAAAATTCCTTCTAGTTTTAAATAGATAAGATTTTATTTTTATTAACTATTATTTTATATTGGATTTGCGAAGTAGTTATTATAAATGCGAGTGATAACTTGAATTCTGTTATTTTAGGAAAAGCAGAATACTAGTGCAGTATATATCAGCAGTCTACTTTTAATATTTTCCTGATTGAGATTGTTTAATGTTAAAGCGTTCTTTCAAAAGTCTATCCCTTCAGTCAGTTGAATAATGTTTAATGCTATATATGATTCATTCTCCTTCTGGATAGTAGAATATTGTAGAAGTTTTTGAAATTTTTATTTATAATTGCTTTTTTGATATTTATCGACTGGCTGATTTTCTTCAATTTAACAATTTAACAGATTTGCCTTTATTAATTAGCAAGGGGCCGTGGAGGTCTGGTGGTAAGGTCTCGGCTCGTGAGCCGTAGTATTTCAGGTTCGAAACCTGATTCTACCGAATAATGTAGTGTAAGGGGGTCTGTTGCACATTAAATCCGTCAGGGCCAAACGTCCTCACGCTGGTGTGGTGTGGAGAGGGGGTGCAAGCTAAGGTGTCTATCTCGTCCTCTGGCAGCAGTTCAAAGTTACGGAGTCCGTTCCAAATAGTCCTAGTGTTGCTTTACAACGGGGCATTACTATAACTAAACTAAACTGATTGATTAGCAAAAGTATATAAGACTTTTTCTCTATCTTTTTTCCATAGAATTTTTTAAAAGATGCCTATAAGTAGAAATAATGTTTCTAAAATAACTAATGATTATCATTGCCAAATACAGTTTAACTAGGAATTATATTATTTTTAAAAAAATAAGCTTGTTCGTATATTTCATTAGTTTCAAAATGTTTTTATCAAATTAAAAAAAATACATCCAGTTTTAAAATTATTAAATGCCAAAAAATTTTATAGACAGAAAAATTGAATTGATACGTTATCTTTGTACTTGCTAATTTATGGATTTGGTATTGCTACTTTTTAAATAATTTAATCTGGATGATAACATGTAGTTAGCAAAAAACATTACAGAACCCGATCTGAAATTAAATATTTAGATGCAAAGATTTGAACACTAATGAGTTTTACAGTAGACCAAGTTTTCTATTGAACTGATTCAATTAACTTAATCTTTTTCCCAAATTGTATCAAAATACTCCAGTATCTTTTCCCAGACATTTTTCAGTTGTATGGTGTGTGAGCAAGTCAACTCAGCGCTGAAATTCCAGTATTACAAGAGACACATATAGAGCAGAACACTGCTATCGTGTTTCTCATCATCTGTCAAAGCTGCTGTTCGCGCCGAGGTCCTCTTATTAGATTGGTTTATTATCTCTCCAGTGGCTTGGAAAGAGGAAAGGGGAGGGGACTCTGTTCGATATCCTCTGCCACTTTCCGATTTTAGCCATGTGTTAAATCATGTAATGGAGAGAAGGATTTTACAAAATAATCCAGAAGGCCCTGCAAGCTTGTAAGTCTCGCTTTCTAGCAACGGAGGATTGATTTCTAAATAGAATTTCACGCGCGGGATGTTTTGTTCACTGTAAACAATTTTTAAAAATATTGTGAAAGTTTCCCAGTGTATATATATATATATATATGTGGTATTGTAATAAAAGTCAGTGTATAAAAGTGTATATATCTGTAGTATTGCAATAAAAGTCAGTGTATAAAAGTGTATATATCTGTAGTATTGCAATAAAAGTCAGTGTATAAAAGTGTATATATCTGTAGTATTGCAATAAAAGTCAGTGTATAAAAGTGTATATATCTGTTATAACCAATTAAAGTCAAGAAATTAGATCGAGGAATTTTATATAAGTCAATGTTAAATTTCATTAGAACGTTTTTCAGTACCTCTGTCAATAGCCGTCTGAGAGGTAGAAGATTAAGTTTCATATATTATTTCCTGGGGGTTTTTTTTAGAAGATTAAGTTTCATATATTATTTCTTAGAGTTTTTCTTTTCTTTTTTTTATAAGATTAAGTTTCATATATTATTTCTTAGAGTTTTTCTTTTCTTTCTTTTTAGAAAATTAAGTTTCATATATTATTATTATTATTTTTAAGACTTCTAAGTTTGTGTAATGATTTGATTTTGAAATTATTAAAGAATTAAAACTAAATTAACGCTTTCAAATTTGATCTCGACTTTAAAATACGTTAAAACTGATATTAAGAAATCAAAACAAACTCATTTTAATGTAAAATATTTTATTTTATATCCTATTTTTTTTGTATTAACATACCACTTAAAGCAGCTGAAAAAATTTGTTGAGCTTAATGTTACTGTTATAAGTGAATGAAATAATTTTTAATTAGATTGTCAATCTATACACTAAAGTCGAGGAGGTAACAATAAAAAAAAAAGAAAAGAAACGCTTATAATTTTTAATAAAATAATAAAAAAAGGCAATGAATGACAACCTTTATTTATTACTTTTGGATATAACTGCCCTTAATGTTCAGACATTTGTCCCAAACGCAACATCAATTTGAAAATTTTGGTTTCATAGAATGCCGCCGATTCTGAGCACAGACACTGTCGCATGCTACATTTAAGGTCATCTTCAGAATCAAACTTCGTGGAACTTGTTGAAGAAACTTTTCATAGGTCCATACAGATAAAAATCTGAGGGTAACAAGGAAGTGTTCCATAGAGGATACTCCAAATGTTCCCTAATAAATCTCTGCAGTTTCTGCAGTGGATGGGGGTGTCACATAACACCGATTCAAGCCCTTACAATTACAAACTACAAGTTATTTAAACAGTGTAATGGACATAAAGTGGGAGAGGCATCGAAAAACGGGATTATGGAACTTGCACTTAGTCGCATTTGCGCTAACTCATTAAATAGTGTCATTTGCGCTTGCATTGTAAGTTCACTGGGATTTAATCGCTTTTGGCGAGAAAACTTGGCGTGCACATTTCTCGTATTGATAAGAGAATGATTGCTGATTGGGGGTTCTTTTTCTTGAAATATTCACCTTTTTCCTCACAGTAAAACCGATAATTTCTCTTTAAGATTGCTAGGAACAGTTTTGAAAGTTTATACTAGATTAATTGTTCGGTGTGTTTACTTCTTTTTACCCTCTACGTTATTTTGATCTGATTTTAAATATGAATAACAGTATTGAAGGCTTTTTTTTTTAATATCAAAAGGAAAGCTATCATGATGGATATCAATATCGGCAATATCGCTGTAGTCTTGAAAATGTGGTAACATGGTGCTACGTTAACGAATTGTTCGAAAAGCGTAAAGGGCTGCTGAAAGCAAAAGACAACTGTGTTCTCTCTGAAATGCCTCATTCTTGTAAGCCGGATGAAGCTCAAATCGACGTCAAGATACATTTAGTAAAAATTAAAAGAAGAGTTCGAGATTTTCAAGCAATGTCCAATTATCACTAATATTTTAAATTTTTCACAATGAAAATAAAATAATTATTATATTTATAACCAATCTTTCCTTCCTTGGGTATCGTGCCATGCAAAGTTATATAATTTTAACTAAATTTTGAAAAAAAAATAATTTAATTACTACACTTATTGTAGTATAGACAAAAAGAGTTTGAAATAATCTGTGAAAAATTGGCACTAAAAACTACAGATATATCAAATTTTAGATAAACAAACTTCTATAATAATTGTTGTAGATATAAAAATATCAAACACTGTTAATATTAAGTTTTCAATACATCATTTTAATAGGAGTAAAATTGTCTTAACATTTCTTTAAGTAAGATTCGTAATGGAAAAGAAATTGAAGTTAAAAAAATTTGCATAAGTGGATTACTTTCATTATGGGATTCTGCCAATTATCTCTAGTTTAAAATTATTGAATGCTACATTTTTTGTTAATTAAGAAGTACTGACAAAATATGGTCATATACAAAGTTTAAAAAAATACTGACACCCAGTGCTTCAATTATGTGAAAAGTCAAATTGATATTTAAATAAGTATCATTAAGAGGCAAAATAAACTTTTTTTTTTCTTTCAAAGAACAATTCTTTATGTTATGGAGAATATTTATGATATATATATATATATATATATATATATATATATATATATATATATATATATATATATATATATATATATATATATATATATATATATATATATATATATATATATATATATATATATTTGTTTATTTTAACACACATTTATATCAAATATTCTTTTAAAAATATTTTGAATCATGTGAACTCTATTTACGAAATCAATACATACTTTTATGCTGAGAAATAAATGTCTTATGATGTCTGATAGAGAATGCATATTTTACAAAAAAGAAAAAGAAAATACATGTCTAAAAAGTATATTTTCACATACAAAATTTGAAAATTATATATTATATAGAATAGGCTATTTAATACATAGGTCATTGAATTTTTAGTCTACGACGAGACTTAAGTTTTGGCTTCAAATTCAGGTTTCAGTGATACAATTATATATAAATTAACAGAAAAAAATCGAATGTAATTGGTTATTAAATAGTGTAAATCAACACAATTATCTTTCTATAGATTTTGTTTCCTTCGCAATTATATTTGTTGCATAAAGAAGAAAATTATCTTGTTGTTTAAAAGAAATATATTTAAAATAGCAGAAATAAGGAAAGTCTGTCACATTTGAATCATATAAATAGTTTTTAATAAAAACGGACAGAAAAATAATTTCAATAAAGCAAAAGTAGTAAACTTTTTGTAGTTTATTTGCCTTAAAAATGGAATAAACTTTCCGAGAAATACACTTTATAGAAGAATAAAACATAGCCTATCAAAATTGTTTCGTCAGTTGAATTAAAGAAAATGGTTCTTCAAATTACATCACTAATTTCTTTAAGCTCAATAATGCAAAATAGGTTTGTGATTTTCAAGTTCATATCAGCATATAAAATCTGATCTCAAGTTTCATATTTTATGAACTGTAGCATGTCTTTTTTTATTTGTTTGTTCCTCAAGGTATAAAAGCACATTGCCTTAGTTTTTCTATTGTTTGGTGTCTTTTTATAATAATTATTATCTTTTTGCTTTAGATTTTTCCAATTCCAATTAATGATAGTGATTATAACGGCTTTCTCAGAGCTACGATAGACCTCTTGATCTGAACATCAAATTCAGGAAATAATTTTAATTTCAATTTAAACCCTTTTTGGAAAAATTAATAAATTATTTGAATAAAATTATAATGTAATAAGTACTAAACTGAGGTTAATAAAATTTACTCTCAAAGGATATATCTTGTTTTATTACTTAATTTCAAGAGGTTTAAATTCTATCTTTCCTTTGCTAAAGCATATAAAATATTTATTAATTTTCATTATTTTTTTAAATAGCCTAGTATTGCATTAATTAAAGTGCCTAAAAATGTATTCCACTTTAACACCTTCGACACTTATACATAATTGCATTGTTTTAATAATAATTGGGCATATGAAATCGAGTTCATATGAATTAAGGACAGGCTTATTGAGTTAGTCATCAAAGATTTATCAAATATCCACTGATAAAATTAATTCATTTCTTAGTTCAGATATAATGCCAATGAAAATTAATTAAACCTATCGGTAGCATACAGTAAAATTTTTTAGAAAATGGGATCAACTAAAGAACTTCTAAAAACAACAGAACAGAAAATTGCGATTGATGATGAGTTTCTTGCACGAAGAATTGTTTTCACTTTTCTAAACGTGACAATTTTGAAAATTAATGTTTCTATCTAGATCAAAGTAACATTCTTCTCCTCAAACAACATTTTTCTGAAAAGAAAGTTTTGATTTTTCCCAAGGATGGGCCTATTTGTTTGATTTAAATGCTGATCTTGTATTCTGTATGAATGCCATTTATTAAAGTTGAAATATTCTCTACACTATCAATTTCGGAATGTTGAGATCTGGACTGACGGAAGCCATAGTGATTGGATGATATACTAGTTGCATTCTGAAATAAATGCTTTCTGCCACATTTGTACATTTATTAGGGAGTATAAAGATAAAGTTTCGGGGGACCATTTCCACTAGCTTTGAGAAAAGTTGTTTACCAAAGATAAAAACAGTTCCAAGTTCATACTTAGTTGCTGGGATGGAACTATGAGAAGAACGCAAAAAAGTCAATCAAAATACCATAGTTATATTTCTGATTTTTTTTTCAGATTAATAAATAGTCATGACTTATATTATCATTATTACATCACAAAAAGGGAAATTTTTAATGAAGGATAAAAAAATGAATAATTTTTTTTTCAATAATCAAATTTTTTTCAATAATCACTGCCTTTCAAATCAATTACGTTTCAATGATATATTAAAGATAATATTTTTGCAGTATTTCAATAATTTTATCTATATTCTAATATTATTAAGTAAATTTTTCAAATTTTATCTCCAGGAAAGAAAAAAAAATAAGGAGAATATTATATCAAGTGATTATTGGATATCCTTGATTATTTTGATGTGAATTGTTAGAACATAATAAACTGCTAAAATGAAAACAGAGTGAAAAATTAAAAATAATTCGTGAAAAATTGCATAATTTCAACATAGTTTCAAATAATCTTGCTATCGTCTGCTTGTTAGATTCATAATAATATTATTTAACGTTTTTAAATAAGTACATTTTTAATATGTAATCTTTTCATCGTCCATCTATTTGACATATGATAATATTATAAATAATGATAATATTGTTCAATTTCCTCATAGATAAGGATATTTATTTTAAATCTCGAGCCCTAATAATTCCTTTCTATGATATAAAGATATTAAAAAAAGAGTTGAATTTTAACCGTTATCGAAATTAAGCAATTTACACTATCAAACTCTATGATGAACATGAACAGAATTAAACTCCTTAAAATCTATTTTTTTTATTAATCAATTGAAAAAAAACTATAAATCTTTCAATTACATACATAAAAAATTATGTCAACATTGCGTTTTATTCACTTTGTTAGTGATAGATAGTGAGTCACCTGGTTTTTGAATTATATTTCAAATATTTAAGTTATTTATACCATAACTGAGATATTATTTCAAATATTTAATGAAAATTATTATTACGTTATAAAAAGTATTTATAATGCAATTCGGTGAAATGGTAGCAAAAAAAGAAAAAGTTAAACTTTAATTAATACAAAATTAACACCAAATGTATTCAAAACTATATTATTTGTTAATTGTACTTTTAGATGCATCGCTTGTGGCAAAACTAATAAATAGCTTTCCGGTTTGTTTGCCTTTTTTAAGTAACAGATTTTTTTTTTTTTTTTTTTTTTTTTTTTTTTTGTCTCTTAGCTAGCAATTGTCTGAATACTTAAAAATTCATGTATTAAGCAATACATGTTGGCGAGCGAAAGTAAGCAGGGAACAAAGCCCCCTAGTAATTTAATATTAAAATTTATAGCTTTCTCTCAAAACATTTTTCTAAATTAAATTTTTTTATTGATATCTTGGGTCTTACAAATATATAAAGTATGAGAAATAAGAATAAGGGAATTTGTTTGAATACTTTTAGGTAAAATTTTTATGGATCTGAAAAAAATGTAATCTTAATTTTTTTAATGCACATGCGGGAGTTTACAGTAAAAAGATATTCTTTATCATAAACTTTTCTTTGCATTGGCAAAAACGACTTTCTTTCATTTTTTCTGATGCTTTTTCAAAACTTAACTCGATTCATTGTAGCTTCGAAAAAAAAAAATCTTGAAATTCAACGTACTTTTAATTTTAAAGTTAACTACAAAGTTAAATTATAAATAATTATATATTAATGAAATTTAACTGTATTATGAAGGCAAATTTCACAGTTATGGACAGGTTTAGAATTTTTTTTCTTCTTTTTTCAATATTCATGCGTGAATATACAGTAAAAGGATATTCCTAATTAGATATATCTTTATATTTGGTATAAAAATTCCCTTTTGCTTCCTTCTATTTATAAAATTTAGCTAGAATTCTTGATATTTTCAGAAGAGTAATAATCTTGAAAATTTGATGCAAAAAAATGAAAAAATTTTAGCATTTTAATTAAAAACTACTAAAAAGAAAGCAAGAAATATGAAAATGAATAATGAAATGAAAAAAAGAATAAGGAATATAAAAAGGATAAAATTTAATTTAACATTGTCTGAAAAAAGCAGAATAATGAAAATAGAACTTAATGGAACAGGTCTATAAATAGTAGGATAAAGAAAATAATATTAAATGGTATGTTCTATAAAAAATAGAATAAAGAATAAAAATTAACTGATTATTATGCAAAGCAAATGGAATAAAGAATATAAAATTAAATGATATATTCTATAAAAAAAATGGAATACAAAATGAAAAAAAATAATAGAATATTCTACAAAACAAATGAAATAAAGAATAAAAAATAATAGAATATTATATAAAAAAATGGAATAAAGAATACAAAATTTAATCGAATGTTTCTACATTTTATAACTTTGGAGAATTTTAACTTTTATCTCTGCACTTAAGTGGATCTCTTGATAACACATAATTCTTGCTAACAATTGTCTTTGTAATTGCAATTCTTACATTCTCTTCTGTTGCAAAACTTAACTCGGATTGTTGCTGTCTGAAAGAGAGCAATCTTGAGAATTCGACGTTGCCTTAATTTAGATGCCTCTTACCGGCGAATGGTCCGCTATGGACAAGCAGTGATGGATGAGGTGGCCCTGATTGGCCTCTGTTTCGGAAAAAAGGGGAGAAACCATGCTTCTCCCCCCGCAGGTTCCCAGGAGAGTTTCTGTTCCTTGTTTTTTCGTTCACCCAGAAAGAGGAAGAAAAACAACAACGCAAAAAAAGAGAAGTTTCTGCCTTCCAGATGCAAGGGGCGTCCACCATCCTTCTGTTTTGATTGACAGGTAAGAGAAGTACTTTTTATTTTAATTTTGTTTTGTTCCCAAGAGCAGGTTTTTATTTTTGTGAGACCGTTTATAAATTGGGGATTTTTGTTACAGGATCATGAGTTAGTCGAAGGAAAGTGATTTTTTTTTTCATTGAAGGCCATTTTAAGATTTAGTTCTTGATAAATACTGAATGTAGGTTGTTGTTTAGAGACTTAGAAAGGATTTCTTTTCAATTAAAACACCGCCATTGAATGTGGAAGATATCATAGAAAAAATGCTGGAAACATCTTTATTTGTCATGACGCCAAAAATGAAAGTAAATGGTACTAAAATTTACATGTTGCAGAAATCCAAACAATAAAATTCTGGTTTAATGTAAAGAAGAGACAGAAGCATTTTTACTTCTAGATGAGAAACTACAAAATTCGCCTTTGTAAACGATTTTTTCGAAAAAAATTGGTTTCCGTTTACTCTTCTGTTTGGGAAAAAACTTTTCAAGAAGGATTATAAATATATAAAAACTTTTTTTTTTTAAATTGAAATGGTACATGAATTTCATTTTTCGTCTTTTAGTTCATCTTTTACTGAACTCGAAATAGCTTTTATTTCCTTTTAACATAAAACTTTAAAATCGCAAATTTTTGCAAATGGGGTTCTAATTCCCAGTTAGTCGATGTGACAATTATTTTGTTTATATAATTATACTTCCGAGAAGAATTCTACTTTTGCTTTTTGTTTGACGCAACATGGTCATTAATTTCTCTTATACCATAAAAATATCCAAAACAAATTGATAATTTAAATTTTAAAAAACCAACTGAGAAACTTTATTTGTTGTCCGTTCTTATAGTTTTCGTAGATAAGGTAATGCGTCCTACAACTGTATTTTTTTAAATCAATGATTTATTATAGACTTGCGGTTTTCTTTGGGCTAGAGCACATAGGAAGCTTCGTAAAATTATTAAACATTTCTCTCGTAAAATTATTAAACATTTCTATTAAACAACTCTCTGTCTGTGACAAAGATAACTAAAAAACGCTTATACCAAGACGGATGAAATTTGATATTCAGTATTTACAACAAATTTGTGGATTTCTATCAAATTTTGAGAAAATTCTGTCCTGAGAAAGTCTGTGTGTCCGGCTGTTCGATTATCAGTTAACGCGATGACTGCCAGACGAAGAGAGCTTGACAGATAAGATTCGATGCATAGATTTATCATCTGTATTATAAACATTTATCAAATTTTGAGCCGAATTTAACAAGGAAATGACCGTCTGTCGGTCTTTACTTTCAGAAATATGTGATAACTCAAAAATGCAGAGACTTAAATATATCAAATTTGATATGCGATTTTATGCCCACAAGTGTAGTTCTGTCTCAAATTTTAGTTTCAATCGCTTGGAGAAAACATATCTAAAAAGCAAATTTGGTTTTTGTATACTGTTAACAACATGCTAGGGATTAATCGCCAAAAAACTAGCCAAGGATCACACGATAGATCCAGTAAAAATGCTAAATTAAAGCCAAAGGTTAGTATTTCATAATTATTGTACCCCAATACCATACAAGGCATTTTTTGGTATAATACTTTTATTAGAAATTATGAGAGCAAGTTTGTGGAGACCATTACCGCTGGTTTGAAAATTACTTATCACATACTATCCAAAGTTATTCGGCATATCACAAACATTTGTAAGAAAAATTATCTGAATTATTTTTATTGAAATGATTCCCACAATGATTAGTGCAAATAAATATTAAAGAAGCCTTAAATTTTTATATTAAAAATACAAAAAAAAGGCAACGTAGAAGTTTTTCTAAAAACTTATTTATTTATTGCTTTTAATTCTTTAAATTTCTTTTTATTTGAACTAAATTATTCCTATATACAATACTGTGCAACTAGTAATCACGGCATTGTCAGATCTTTGTAACATGTATTTCGAAATTTAAGAAAACAAAGGATACATAGAATTTAAAGAATTAACTTAGGTATGGATATGTGACATCTATACAGTACAAGTAATTTAATCATCGCCATGTGCTAACTCAAATCGAGACGTAAGGCTTATTAATTCCCAATTATTTAAGAAATAGATTTTCAGATGACACTAATAATTATCATACACATCCATTCGATAATTTAACTAAGCCTAAAAGAGAAAATAAAATATAATGAATTCTAAAGTAAAATATCATTCTTTTTATCGAATGTTTTCTCTCTATTAGACTTTTTCTACATCCTTTTTTGCTCCAATTTTCTGAAGCATATATCAATAGAATTTGGCCTTCTTGTGACCTCTTTTTCTTTCTCTCTACAGAGCCTTGAGCTGGGTGCTTTAATCATTTTGTCTAGAAGATCAAAGAAATGCTTGTCCTAATGGAATGTAATTTGGATAGATAAATATTTTGATTGGAAGTAGAGTTTTTTTTAAAATTAAAATTCGTCAATTTCTTAGTTATGACATTTTTTAATATTTATTAGCAAGGAAATTGAGAATTTTTGACACTTTGCTCAAGAAATAATTTTAAAAAACTGAAATGCGGTTATTTCTTTCTATTTACGTAGAATAAAATAGCACAAAATCCCTTATGATTATTAAATGTACCATGTAAATGGGTTTAAGAATAAATTAATTTAAGAATAACGTTTAACTTTAAAAAAGGAAATCAATGAATGATGCGAAGATCGTAATATCTACGGCGTCTCAAAATTTTATTACTCCTTATTATTATTAAATTACTCCTTATTTAAAAATTTGGCGATAGATTATAATTTTTTTAAAAAACTTTAATTAAAATATCAAGCACGTTTATATATATATATATATATATATATATTGTGAAATTAATTGGAATACACATTTATCTAAAAAAAAAATGCCTGGTGACTTTTTGTTATTTGAAGGAATTTTCTGATTCCACGCGCATGAATGAACTTATTCATTAATTTACTATAATTCATCGTTTCACGGAAATTTTTGAACAAATTTTTTTTAAATTATTCTGTGATTCAAAATAATAATAAGCTTTTTTTTGGTGCTTAGAAGTTTTTTCCTTTTATTCCGCCCCCCTTTTTTTTTCAATCTTCGTTAAAAAAAGGCAAAATATTCCAACCTTTGTGATCATTTTTGAGAATAGCTCATGATTCTGAATGCATTCGGTTAAAATTCATTAGTATAGCTATAAAATCCACAAAATTATAGAAAATAACAAACCAATCTTTAATTAATATATTAACTAATAATTATCTTTTTAGTTTACAAAAGAATAAAATAATTTTAACTCTCACATACGATTAATTAAGCATCCAGTTACTTTTTCTACTGCTAAGAATTAAAAGAAGTATGATGAACCAGGAAGAGAGAAGTTCAGAAAATTATGATCATTCTATTCGATAGGAATCTTTTCATGTATTTTTTAAAACTTCTTCAAAAATATTAAAATTGGGGAAAATGTTTAACCTCTTTGTGGACATATGTCAAAATAAACTTTCTATGTTGAATGTTTTTAACTATAAAACCTTTAAATAAGCTATAAAAACCACAAAACTATAATCACAGATCAACTTCTAAATAACAGCTCACCAATTATTTATCTACAAAAAAAATCATTAAGACCTTAACAGTCACTTGTAAATAACTATGCATCTAATTAATTTCCAGCTGTCAAGAATTAAAAAAAATGATCAACCAGGAAGACTCAAGTTTAGAAAATTATAACCATTCGATTCGTTGGAAATCTGTTTATTTATTTTTTATTTCTGCAAAAAGATTGAAATTAAAAAATGCTTAACCCTTTGTGTATCTATGTTGAAGTTAACTTTTTAAACCAAGTGCTTTAATTACAAAACCTTTAAATTAGTTATGAAAACCACAAAACTACAATAACAGATCAACTCACAGCTCACCAATTAATTATCTGCAAAAAAAAAAAAAAAAAAATCATAAAGACCCAAACACTCACGCATGAATAATTATGCACCTAATCATTTTTCAAGTACTTAGAATTAGGAAGAATACGATTAGCCTAAACAACACATGTTTAGAAAATTATGATCACCCTATTCACTGGCAACCTAGATCAAAAATTTCTGCAATAAATCCTAAATACTGATTTTCTCCAGCAATTATATCGCACACAAAACCCCAATGTGGCGCAGGAGAAACTCTCCTCCGCTGAGTTCTCCAGGGAAGGTGTTCCTGTCCGCCCCTTCCAAGACCTACTTTCGTGGACACAAAAGCACGAAACGAGGCCGTCTTTTGGATGAGTTCTCTCTCTACATTAGGAGGAGTGAAACTGGCAACTCCCCCCTTCCACGGCATCTCCCCTCGACCAATCACTAACAGCTCATCCATCATCTTCTGACCGCTCCGGCTCCCGGCGTGTTTCACTTATTTTAGGAATACAGTCCTTTCGCTCGCAGGACAGCATTTGGGAGGGAAATCGGAATTTTGCGATGACAGATCTTGACGACGTACTTAGAGTGCACGTCGTCTCAAGAATATTCAATGCCAGGATCCTGTGGTATCGTCTGGATATTCTTTCGCTCTTCAGGCCGGATCGTAAAATATATGAGGACGGATTTATTTAAATTATGCTACGAAGTGGATTGAATAATAATTGAACAATAATTTGTTTATCAAAGGATCAAGGGTGCTGACAGATTATTTTGCATGACTTGATATTTATTAAGTAATATTAGTTTTAGTAAAGCCATTTGGGAAGGAAATGGAATTTTGAGATGACAGATCTTGACAATGTCGCCTCAAAAATATTCAATGCTAGGATCTTGTAATTTTATCTGGATATTCTTTCTCTATTCAGGCAGGATCGTAAAGTATAAAAGGATGGATTTAATTTAAATTATGCTTTGAAGATAATTATGCTTCAACAATAATTTGTTTATCAGAGGAATAGTGGACCGGAAAAACTATTTTCCATTCATTCATTTTAATTAAGTAATATTAATTTTTGTAAAGTAAGAATAACGAAACTTTCCGATGACAGATCTTGACGCTGTACTTAGAGAGAACGTCGCCTCAAAAATATTCAATGCTGGGATTCTTTGGCTTCATCTGCACATTATTTAATTGGTCAGGCTGGATCGTAAGAAATATGAGGATGGAAATATATGTAAAATATATTATTTAAATTATGCTTCAATAACAATTTGTTTAATAGAAGATTAATGTTTCGGACAAAATATTTTCCATGAGTTATTTTAATTAAGTAATATAAATTTTAGTAAAGTAAACATTTGGAAAGAGAAACGACAGGAGATTCTTTAGTTGGTCAATGAGGATCGTAAAAATTTACAAAGATGGATTTGCTAAAATTATGCTATGAAGAAAATTAAATTATTCTTCAAAAAATTATCTATTTATCAGAGGATCAATGTTACTCATCAAAATACTTATCATGATGTGATTTTATTAAGTAGTCAGACTAACGCAAACGAATTAATATAATAATAAAATAAACATACGTAAATGCCATACTTTGTTTTTGGATTATTAATTAAGTATGCAGATTTGTTAGGTATAGATTGACGATTTTTGGTATTAAAGCAGTATGCTTCAACTGTTCAAAAGAATATGTCAGGAAATATAAATGAGTAATAAATTAGCACACACATGAAATGTAACGTAAATGACAAATTCTTTTATATTATTCAATAAAAAGAGATAAATTATGTTTAACTACAGTTTTTTTCATTTTATAATAAATAAAACAGAAAAAGTGACAACTGAATGTTTAAGGGAAAATCAAAATACTTTCTAGGGATTCTTTTTTCGTTCTTACTACAAAAGAAGAAGAAGAAGAAGAAAAAAAAAAAAAACAGTAAAAATGGTTCATTTGCGAATAAATTAAAAGATATATGGAAGAATAAAATAATGCGTCAATAATAATTTATATATGATAGGATTAGAATTATTTACATAGAATACATAGGACATTTTTTTTTGCACTGTCGCACAATAACAGCGAATTTATATACACTGTTTGCATGATAATGCTAAACAGAAAATCGGAACTAATATTCCTTCTATCAAATATTCTTTAACATTTTAATCAGCACAGAAATATTCAAAAGCAGAAATTCATCAGCAATGTCTTTTGGTATAAATGCTTTTAATAAAACTCCGTATAAAATGCATTTAAAATTATAATAGTAAAAAAAAAAAAATGATACAGATTTAAACAAAAATTCTGAGATAATCTTTTGAACAAATATTAATATTAATAATATTAATTTATAAAAAAACTTTTTTAGATTAATGTTAAGTGAATATTCAAAACATTCAAGTAATACTGATAAAGTATGCACATATCTCGGTTTTACTATTTATTTAGAATATTTATAAAAATAATAAATACTAATTTTAAATATTAAAATTCTGAAATCCGAAGGTCTTGTTAATGTCAGAAGTTTGATTTTCGGTAACTTTTTTCATTTTATTTTAGAATCTCGCCCTAAAAATTTCTCAGTTCCTAGTTTTGTATTATTTCATATAATTCTTCATATGCCATCGCAAATAGAAGTATTTCAAAATTTTTGTTAAGTTGATATATCCCTTTATCTCCTAAAATAGTCTGTGGGTGATTCTAAATAATATAGTTTTTTTTTTTTTTTAAATATATCCAGCAAATCCATGTGGAATGATTCTACATTTTAAAAATAATACAGAAATGAAATAAATTTGAATTTGTCACCTGCTCCATTTTGTATCCGAATGTCTAATGTTTCTTAAACAATGTTTCTAAAACATTTTTTAATATATTTTGATACATGTACTACCGATTATGAAAAAATAATGAAATTTTTAATTCAAAGTAAGTTTGGGCAAAGTGATATATGACTTGGTATATTGATATTCTTCATTAATAAAGAATATATTTAAAATATTAATGAATTCTTATTTTAAATTCCAGACTTAATATATTTTTTTTGATTCCAGACAAAACAAAATATTCTTAATATGTAAACTAAAATATTCGCAGCAACATTTAGAGTTCTATAGCAAAATGATAATATTATGAGAAAACATACCAGTCTTTTAAAAGTTGTAGATATTCTTAAAAAAAAACATTTTTTTTTACATTGAACTAAAACTTATAAAAAGTAAACATTTTTGTCATACTTCACTTTGCTTTTTTCAGTATTCGAGGTTTTTTTTTTTTTTTTTTGCGTTCATTTCTAGAAACTTTATTAAGCGCAAAATGCAATTAGTATGGAATCTAGTGATGGAATAACTTATCATTCTAAATTCAGCCCCCCCTTTTTGTTTCATTCTGTCTGTCTCTCTCTGTCTCCTTTTATTATTTTTTTTCCTTGCAATTTTTCCGCTTGAATCCATCAACGTTTCTAGAAATCAACTTTTTGTTTGTTTGTTTATTTCTCGACTTCGAGAGTTGACTTGTTTCTAGATGTTGGATCTGATTTCCTTTCCTTCTTCAACAGAAACCAGATCTAGGTTTTATGAGAGTACTTCAAATCCAAATCCAATTGCGAATCTCTCCCTTCTTTTGCCTCCAAACGATGATAAACTGTCGAAGATATTTGCGGTGAGTGCTGCGTCGGGAAGAATCTACTTTTATCTCAGTTCTGACACTGAACACATCTTTAGGCCTACGAAAGACTTATCACACTAATTTTAGAAAATGCAGACTTTTTTTTAATCTTTAAATTTATTTTAATCTAATTAAGGGTTGGGGTAATCTAATATTTAATTTAGCCACTTTAATATTCAAATTTTCCACTATTATTTACGCATTTTTATTTGATTTACGTCACGTTTGTTAGGTGGAATTTTGTAATCCAATTTTATTCGTTTTTTTTTTTTTAAATTTGGTGGAGTTCTAGAATTTTTTACAATTATATATTATCGATAACAATACGCTATTTTAATATGTTAATTATCATTCAATCCATTAGTGTAATGAGATTTTGATTCTGCACCAATGGTGCCATCTAGTAGGGAATTTGAAAATAGTTGATTTTTCAACATTCCATAATATTCATAAAAATAAATTAAAAATTAAAAAATCAGAAAGAAATTAATAAAAAAGAATTCCACATTTTAAAACATTAATAAAAAAGTTTTTAAAATCTGTATTATTAAATTTTTAAGAAATGACTTTATGACAATTTTATTTTTATACATTTAAATTTCAAGAACTCGATTTCTCGTTTCAGTATGCTTTTTATTTAACATGATTAATATTTTAATTACATCTATGATCTTTAGATTTGTAAATGTGTAAGGTTATACATCAACAAAATAGAAAATCCAATGAATTCTGAAGATAAGGTATTTTCTGAAAATATCTCCTTGCTGCAGCTCAGGAATTTATTTCTACTTTTCGTGGGTAGTGCAATCTTCAGAATGAAGTGACTTCAACTCTAAAAAAGTCGGCTCAATATTTTTAAAATAATTTTCAGCCTGATGCTTGAACCGTATTATTAGTATTATAGAAATGCAATAAACGCATCTAAATTAATTAAAAGAGATATAAAAAAGAATCTGAAGCAAATTTCTGCAGAATTTAATCTAAATAAGAGACTTCAGAGAAGATTATTAAACAAGTAAAAAACACAAAAATATAAATAATATGTTTAATCATTTAAAGGGATTGGATAAAAATGGTAAAGGTTTAAAAAGATAAAAATAATTTGTTATTTAGAATAAAATATCAGTATCAAAATATAAAAGAGGTATGATCAAATTAAATAAAGATAGAATGAATGAAAATTGAATATATCTAATTATCTGAAAAAAATTTCTAAACCCTTCTTATTAATAATCGCAATAATAATCAGCTAATTAAAAGGAGTAATGGTAGCTGACTTAACAGATTCTTCGATTTTGGCTGTCTGAAATTCATTGCTATAGCATCAAACCTAAAATTAGATTCAAATTTCAAAGTCTTTAATTTTTCTCGAGAAGATTAAAATATTTGTAAGTGCGATAGTACTTTTTTGGAATGGGAAGCTAGTGAGTAAATATTTTAGTTTGTCCAACTTCAAAGAACGTCAACAACTCTCGTACTTGATCCGCTTACATTTTATTATTATGATTATAAATATAGGTGTTATAGTTGCTATATATAAATTAGAATACGCGTCTTTTCCAAAAAAAATGATTTATGGGAGCCTCTTAAAATATTAACTTCATGGAAATTGATAATTCTCTCTGCAAAATTTTATCGAAACGCTTCGATTTATAGATATTAGTGAAATCTTTGATGCACCAATATATTGCGGATCTGTTTTAGAATTTACTTTATAATTAGCCGGCAAATTCAATGTGTCATCCATGAAATATTTCACCTGAAATTGACACATAAACGAAGCTTTCCGTATTTTGCGTTGTTAAAATACACTAAAAGTTTACTTTATAATGGCTACGCAAGAATTAGAAGTATGATTAGTATTAGAAGTTTTGAATAATTTTAATGTCATTATAGTGGTATAACATACTCTCGAATACAATCTTCATTCTAGTTATATATAATGGAAGCTTTCCATCTTTTAAGTCCTCTAAACGAAGCATTTTATTATTTGAATGGTTACGAATGAATTGGAAGTACAGTGAAGTGATACATGAATGAGACATATATAAACGGTGCTTTATTGTCTTCAATTAATTCTTCAATTTTTGAATAATTTTGATATTATGATAGCTGCACAACATAATTTTGAGTGTGTTCTTCATTCTCAGATGATTCTAATTATCTTAACTCTGAAAACAACGCACTACCGATGCTTTCTGTCTATTGAGTTCTATAAATGTAATTTTGTAGCTTTACAATGTTTACGCATGAATCAGAAGCATGATTAAATGATGTAAAAATGAGAAACATGTAAAATGTGCTTTATTGTATTTATTGCTTTGTATTCCTCCATTTCTTAAAAATAATTTTGATGTCATGATAGTCGTATACTGTCGAGTGTCAATAGTTTCCAATTCCCTATAACACTGAAAACAACACATATTCGAAATTTAACATCGTTGCATTGTCTAAATGAAGTATTTTATTATTATAAAGGTTACGAATGAATTGGAAGTACTTATGAATGAGTGGAACATAAATGATATATATGTATAAAATTGATATATATAATAAGATATATATAATAAGATATATATAATAAATTATTTATTGTCTTCCATTAATTTTTCCATTTTTGAATACTTTTGATGTCATTGACTCATAACCGAAGTTTTTTATCTTTTGAATTGTCTAAGCGAAATATTTTATCATTACAATGGTTACGAATGAATTAGAAGTACAATGGAGTGACGTATGAATGAGAAAAATACAAGCGATGCATTATTGTCTTTAATGAATTCCTTCATTTTTGAATAGTTTCAATGTCATGATTAAGGTATCAGACATTCTTGAATGTTATGTAATAATAGAGGAATGATGCTGTAAACGGTGTTTTATTCTACACAGTGCATGAACTTCATTGAATAGTGAATCCAAAATAATCATTTGAATCTTGCCCAAGACTCTACATCATCGGTCTTTGTGGCAGAGAGGCGATGCAAAGGGTTCGGGCGATCGTTTTCTTTTCCGGATTCCCATTTCCTCCTCTCCCGAATTTGTTTTCCTTGGGAGAGCAGCAGCTGACAACTTCCATCGATTGTCGCAAGATGGATGGCCGGGTCAGAACCGTCCTTCATCATCTTTCACATCCGCCGCGTGTCGACACTGGGGCGCTCCACTCCTAATGCAATCACGGAAACATTTAAACGACGACCTCCTTCTGTCAGGAATCCATTTCTTTTAAGGAAATTTCGAGGAAATTAAGACTGTAAAACTTAGTTTGGAGAGATTAGATTATTGAATGACCTCTGGTGGAGATCCGAATGAGGATCAGTGGATGGAAGGAGACAATCTCTGTATCGCTGCAGACAGAATGCAATGTTTAAAAAAAATGGAAGACGGATCGCAAATATGAAGTGCCATTTACATCTAGCAGAAATGTTATGGCTAGAAATGCTGATATTTTTAATGCCAAATTTTGCATTGGTATGCTTATTAACACAATACAAAATATTTTCTTTGTAATCTAAAAAAAAATCACCAATATTTGAAAATAATTTTTTTAATGTAAAAATCTAAATAGAAGATAATTTAATGTACAAATATGTTCTAATTCAAAAAGGCAACAAATATATAAGCTTCAAACCCCGCCTAAGTTAATGACAAACTGGAAAAGAAAGGCCTCATCGAAGCAACTATTTGGTAGGAAAGCGCCAAAAAAAATCATTAGGTCACCAAAGACTAAAACCGAAAGTGGAGAGAGAAAATAAAGGAAAAAAATAGAAAATATTAAATGCAAATTTACATTAATGAGAAAACAAAATGGGGTCCATAATTAGTGAAGAATAAACATCGTTCAATTCGTTAGTCAGTAGTTTGTCAACTAGAATAGTGTTCTAGGCATGAGTGAAAAATATGGCAGACTTCATAATTAATACACACCATAGAACCACTATGGGGATACTTGGTAGCATGTATTAGGCTTAAAACAGATATAATATGCACTTGTTTTTATTCAAGTAATATAGGCAGGTCATTACTAATGTCGCAACTTTGCTTGCTTATCAAAATAAATGATTTGGCATTTAAGAATTTAACCGATGAACACATCGATTAAAGTATTGAGCATATCATTGTGCAAACATTGTATAGCATTGTATTTAGAGGCAAAGGAGAGTTATAGGTTAAAAATGGTTATTAAAAAAGGAACAAAGGATTAAAAAATACAGTAAAGTTTTTTTAAATAGAAATATAATGTATTATAATATACACTATTTAAAAAGGCATTTGTAAAGCAATAAATTAAATCTAAATGTTGGTTTATAGAACATAGACAAAGATTACAATGACAGTATATAAATTTTACAAAGATTGGATTGTAATTAGAATTAAGTAGCAGATTCTGTGCTATTCCTTCTTAAACTAAGCATATAAATATTACGAAGATCTTAACATAAATTTAATAAATCTTGGATCCACTCTTCCGGTTCTTCAAGAAAGTTTCCATTAAAAGATGCCTCGATTAAATCTGTGTTGTTACTTCAACGTTTCAACTTTTAACGTTGTGTTCAATAACGTAATGTAACAATGTGTGTAACAACGTTTGTGTTGTTACTTCAACTTCCTACGTTTACAAAGTGATCAAGTAATTCATCTTGAACACTTTGTAAACGTAGGAATCTGTCTGCTTCTTTCTGAAGTCCTTTTTTCATTGTTGTTTTTAAGTTCTGTTTACAAAGGTCAGGATGACAAATATCGAACACGATTCCATAATTTTTCTCCTTATAGATATTTATATTTATTGCCTATTGATACCTGTTTTGAGAGATTTTAAATATGAACATCAAAATAAAAACTTGAATAAAATATAGCCAAAATAAAGTTTTAAATACAACCTATTATCATGTAAATAGCAAAAATCTGAAAATATAATTTAAATGTGAAAATAAAAATATGAGGCTGGCTTATAAAAATTTATAATTTCAATTTTTTTTAAAAAAAATTGATAGTAATATGGTAGCAGCTACAACAGAAAAAAATAACATCACAACAGGTTGACCAGTTAACTCTTCAGGTATCCATTACCTGTCGACTCAAAGGTAATTATTTGTTTTGTTTCTACAAGATTGCAGCCCTTTATAAAGAATAAGCGTATCTGTCACATATCTGAATCTATATTCCATATTTGTGATTCTTTGGCATTCAACTAAAAGTGATCAAGTCAAATGAAAAACGAGTTGTTGCATTTTGTTGTTTTAAAAGGCCAACCGTAAGAAAAATTAAGCGGATCAATATATAATTTGTGTATTATAGCACATAAATATTAATATAAAAAGGATCTTCATATTCTAAACATATATTCACATGCAAAGCTTTTTCTTTTATAGTATTGCCATTTTAAAATAACAGGAAAACATTAAATCATTTTTTATGGATTGGAACACATTTAATTGTACATCAGCGTTGCACGAATGAAATGTTTATGCAAATCATTTGGTTTTCAGAAGTCGATTGAATAACCCATACTGCAGAGATAAAATAACCACTTTCAAGTTTTATTTTCAATGAAAAAAAAAATATGATGCTTTGGCCTTATTTTATTCAACTACGGAATTTTTCAGTTTATTAAATGTTTCATTCTTTAAAGGATAATTTTATTGGAATTTTCACAAACATAAATATGATTATAGAGACGAAAGATAATAAATTTATTCCTCTCAATTGAATTATGTTGTTATTATGACTTATGGCACTTTTCAAGAACGCTAACAGTTATCTGTCAGCGATTTTAGCCAAGTGAGCGTCTCTTGTTTTTTCAGTAGCGTCAACTAGGAGCAAGAGTGCGACTTAGCTACTTCATGTGTCACATTCGCTTGCACAAACCCTTTTTACACAGGGGCACATTCACAAGCCTCACAGATAAAACACGGAAAAAAGAGCTACCATGTCCGAAATGGGACTGGAACCCAGGATGCCCAGATCACTTGGAAGACGCGCTGCCCGTGTGCCAGGACGCCGGCTAATTGAATCATATTACCATTTATGTTCAATACTTCCAACTAATCATTAATCATGAATGCATATTTAAAACCAAAAACTAATGAATTCAGATATAGATAACAGAAGGAAATATTAATTGAATTAGGCTAACGTTCTATTTTGGAGTTACATGAGTATTTTTTGGGAATAGAAAGTATAATTAAACTATGATTAGAAGGCGGAGACATCATCTTACGCGGTACTCCTTACTCAAAAATTTCCACAATACACTAATTTGGGATAACTTGAAATAAGTTGTTTGACTCAACGAACATCACATTCGTTCACACAATGGAGCATGTGTCAGAATTGGTATTAAACCTAAGACTTCGGATCGAAAGTTTTATCACTTGACTGGAGCGTCCGGAAAAGGAAAATTATTGCAAATTAAATCAGTTCAGATGGAAAATTTCGAAGTGAAATTTAGTATCTTTTGTTCATTTTGCCTTTTCTAAACATGTCAGTATATTTATTGTTTGTGTTAAGAGTTTAAAATTATTTAAAATATTGCAAGGTATGCTGGAAATATCTTATTCTGTGATAATTTATATACACATGATTAAAGACTATCTGAATGAAGAATGTTGATTTCGTTTACAAAAATAAATGCTTTCATTAGTAAATAATAACAATAATAATTTATTTATATTTATTTTTACTATACAATTCATTTATTTCTATAATAAGTACTTCCGTTTTAAAATAGCGCTTCTTTTAACAATGAACTGAAAGAATTTTAAAATTTTATTTTTTAATTATAATAGCTTTTGAAAAATCAATTTTTCATTAATTGAAGGAAATAAACTCTTTGTGAAATCATTTATTTAATTACAGCACCAATATATATATATATATATATATATATATATATATATATGTATCCTACATTTATTTTAATTAAAAAAGATTTTTTAATTGTTTTCGTAATTAAAAAAGTTTAAAATGTATTTAATTATATTCCAAAGAAAGGAGTTTTACGTTTAAAATGCTATAGTTTGATTAGATTTGTATGGATTGTATGGATTTGTATGGATCATTATTGATTGTGCTTCATCAAATATATAGTGTAGGTTGTCTGGAAAAGTTTGCTTCTTAATTACATTTGTTTAAAATTTCTAATTATTTATTTTATTTTCCAGGAGGGATTCTGATAAAATAGAAAAATGTCTTGATTTTAATTTCTATGCCCTCTTATTCAATTATGAGTTATCTGGATAAAGGAATAATCAATGAAAAGCGTAGAAACTACAAAGAGTGTTCAAATGAAAACTTACGAAACGTCATGACAACGTAACCGTTAATATATTTGCCTATGCCGCTATGATAGAGCGTAGCAAGACATCTAGGGATGCGATTGGAATTTCAGGCGTAGATCGGAAACATGGGCGATCGCCCGCATGCGCAGGAGAGCAGAGGCTATTATAAAGAGCGTCGTCCAATTGACGTGGAAGTGCATGTGAAGACAATATGTCGTTCACAATAACTCCGATTTGTACTGTGAGACACTTAGAAAACTACGCAGGTCCATCAAGAACAAAAGACAGGGACTACACTCGGTGAGTGTGGTTCTGCTCCATGATAACGCGAATCCATGCTTCTCCAGGGTCACAAAGAGGGACTCGCAAATTTCAAGTGGGAGCAGCTCTACCATCCGCCCTACATCCCGGACATGTCACCCTGCGATTTTCATGGGTTTTGTCTCCTGAAAAAAACTGAAAGGGAAGCGCTTCAACTCGGAAGACGAACTCAAGGACGCTGTGCAGGACTGGGTCTCGTCACGGGCCACGAAAATTCTGGAAACAAGGATTCCTTCGGCTCGTTAATCAATGGGATCGTTGTGCTCATGCCTATGGTGTATACTTTGAATAAAGTCTTCATTTATACCCACAGTGTCGTTTCGAACCTTTTCATTTGAACACCCCTTGTATAATTTTTCAACATGAAACATGCAGAAAAAAGGTGTGTGTGTGTGTGTGTGTGTGTGTGTGTATGTGTGTGACAGATGTTCATCACTTTCATGTTGACTGATTTCATTTTAAATTTGACACAAATCAACAATTTTGGAGTAAAGTCTACACACCAAATTTTATTCTCCAACTTGTTACATTTTGAAGCTATCATGTTCATACTCACACCGACGGAGAGATAGATGTACAGATATAACACAGAAAATGTAGTTTTTGAGCTCAAAGATATCTGAAAATAGTAGATACATCAAAATGTAGAGATTATTATTATTTTTGAAATGAATTTAATTCTGTTTGGTTTTTCAATTTCAAAGGAATAATAACAAAAACCTTTATGCCTGTATAAGGCTTTATATCAGAGTACATTGGTCAAAATACGCATATTTTTAATGTTCGGAAATGGAAATTTAAAAAATAAATATTTGGAAATATACGAAAACTGCTGTTTTACTATACAAAGAAAGGAATTAATTTCTTTAAGAATTTCAGTTTTAGTTATAGCATAACACTATCCTTATTACTGGATTTTGCTCGGGATAAAATCAAATTAATTCCTATATCGTCATTATTAAATTTATTAGAAAGTATTAAATTTATAACAATTGGATTTATACAACCACGGTTTATTACACCCCGTTACATCCTACATGACCAAGAAAGCAAATCTTTATTTCATTGTCTCAAGTTCACTTAAATAATTATTTTGATTTAAAATTTCCCTCACATTAATAACTATTCATTAATTAAAATTAGTATTATTCCCCTCATACTATTAAATAATTTATAAATTATGAATTCTTCTATGGTCTAGATAAACTGATAGTAAATTGCAGAGTGGCATAGGCAAAATTTAGGTTTCTTGTTGTTCACATCTTTGGATTACAAGTGTCAGATTGATAAGAACTCATATTATCATAAGATATTTATATTCTGAATACGAAATACAAGCAAATAAAGCATAAACTTTGTAGTAGAATACTTTCCTCCATTTGGATTTGGAAATTAAATATCATAAATTCGTTTTGAGAAAAACATGCAAGCGCCTTTTATCTCTAAACCTACTTCATTAATAAGTAACTACAAAAATTAAAATGCATTAAAGAAAATGAATCTTCAATTATTATAAAATAACTGTGTTTCTAATTAAAAATGTACCGGAAACAAAGATAAATTTAGTTTTAGAATTTTAATAAAAGTAGAAAATATTTTCTTCCCATTCTGAAAGGAAGAATAAAGTGCCACAAAATCGTTTTTGTGCTGACATTATTTATTTACAAATAGACAACATTAACAATGAATTATAATATATTAAAGAAAATGAAATTGCAATAATTATTAGATAACCATGTTCTTAATACGAAATGTTAAATGAATCAAAAATAAATTTCGTAGTAAAATTCTTATGAAAGAAAAAATTATGTTCCTTTTCATTTAGATCGGAAGATAAGATTCCTCCCCCCCCTTCTAGATTTTTTTGTACTTAAAATGCTTTTTATTTCCAAACATGCTGTATTAATAATTAATTATAGCTCATTAAAGAAAATTAAATAACAATTATTAAAAGATAACCACATTCTTAATCCAAAATATAAATAGAAACAAATAAACTTTATAGAATTCTTATTAAAGAAAAAAAAAACTGCTTCTTTCCTTTCAAAAGGAGGGGGGGGGGGGTGAATAGCACAAATCTGTTTTTGTGTTTGCAATTATTATTTATTCCCATGCATACAATGTTAATAAAATTAAAATCATTAAAGAAAATTAAATCCAAATTATTATGAGACAACTCTTAATTCGTAAAAGAAACCAAAGACAAACGTAGTTGCAAATTTCTTATGAAAAAAAGGGGGGAAAATCTATTCTTCCTATTTAGACGAGAAGAAAGATTTTTCATAAATTTGTTTTAGTCTCCCGAGTGTAATTTTCTTCCAAACATACTATATCAATAACTAATCATAATGTGTTAAAGTAATTTAAATCCCAATTATTACAAGATAACCCAGTTCTAAATCCGAAATATAAAAGAAATCAAAGATATTAATTTTAGATTTCTGAAGAAAGAAAAGAAAAAAAAGAAAAGAAAATATCTTTTACCTATTGAGACGAGAAGAAAGGATTTTCTCAAATTTCTTTTAGTACTTCTTAGTACTTACAAGTGCAATTAATAACTAATAATAATATGTTAAAGAAATTTAAATCCTAATTATTATAAGATAATCAAGTTCTGAATCAGAAATGTTAAAAAAAAAAAATCAAAGATACGCTTTATAGCAAAAGTCTTATGAATGAAGAAAATCAATTCATCCTGTTCAGACAAGAGAGAGAGAAAGATATTCCCAAATTTGTTCTTATGCCGCCAAATGGTAATTATTACCAAACATACTATATTAATAACTAGCAATAATGCATTAAAGAAAATTAAATCCAAATTTTTATAAGTCAATCATGTTCTTAATCCGAAATATAAAAGGAATTAACCGTAAACTTATTAGAATAATTCGTATGAAAGAAAGTATATTTCACCCATTTAAATGGGGGGGGGGGTGAGACTTTCCCAAATTTGTTTTTATGCTCGTAAATGTTATTTATTACCACATATACAACATTAATAACTAGAAATAATGCTTTAAAGAAAATAAAATAAGATCCCAATTATTATAAGAAAATCATGCTGATAATCCGAAATATAAAAGGAATCAAAAATACACTTGGTAGTAAAATTCCCATGAAAGAAGAAAATCTATACCTCCCATTCAGAAGAAAGGGGGAAAAAGAAGAAGATATTTCCAAATTTGTTTGTATGCTCAAAAGTGTTAGTTAGTGCCAAACATACTACATTAATAACTAGCAACAATGCATTAAAGAAAATTAGATTCCAATTATTATAATTTTCTTAATCTGAAATATAAAAAGAATTAACTAGAATAATTCTTAAGAAATAAGAAAGTTTATTTCTTCCATTCAGATGAAAGAGGAGTAAAAAAAATCTTTTTCCAAACTTGTTTTTATACTCACAAATGTTATTTATTTCCAAAAGTATCACAATAATAATTAGCAATAAACTTTAAAGAAAATTTGATCCCAATTATTATAAGATAATTGGGATATTGTTCTTAATTTGAAATATAAAGGGAATCAACGATAAACATCGAAGTATAATCTTTATTAAAAAAGAAAAGACAAAAAAGAGAGAGAGAGAAAAAGTTTTCATAAATTTATTTTTATATACAAGTGTTATTTATTTCCAAACATACTACATTAAAACTACAAATAATACATTAAAGAAAATTAGATCCCAATTATTATAAGATAATGTTGCTCTTAATCTGAAACGTGAAAGGAATTAAAAATATACTTACAGTAAAATTTTTATGAAAGAAGAAAATCTATTCCTAATATTCAAACGAGAGAGAAAAAAAATCCCAATTTTTTATGCTTAACAGTGTTATTTATATCCAAAAATACTATATTAATAATAACAATAATGCATTAAGGAAAATTAGATCCCAATTATTACAAGATAGCCATATTCTTAATCCAAAATATAAAAGGAATCAACGATAAACTTCGTAGTAGAGTTTTTATGAAAGAAGAAATCGTTTCTTCCCATTCAAAAGGAAAGGAAAAAAAGTACCACAAATTCGTTTTTGCGAAACACACACAAGTGCTTTTTATTTCCAAACATTTTCCTCTTTTATCTGCTCTCGGAAACCGTTCCGGGAGAAATTTCTTTTTGTTCATCCACCGAGAGCATGTTCTTCTCAAAATAACACGTTCAAAAATCTTTCCTCTGAGCGAAAGCGGGTAAAGGGGAGGGGGGAGGACTAGCAGCAGTAATTTTTGGGCGGGGGTAGAGAAGAGGAAGAAACGGCAGACGAAAGTTTGGAGAGGGTTCTCCTTGACAAACGATGTTTGGCCATTCCCGGATTCCCGAGGGTTTGGAGGGACCGTGAAATGCATCTCCTGCAACAAGATGATGCATCGCTTATAAAAGATGAGGCCATTACTCAATATTCTTGGGCACAAATCAATTTAAACACTTCCCGTAGAGTGCTATCTTAGCGACGCATTGTAAACAAAGACGGGGGACGTTCGCAAATTTTGCAGCTGAGGGCGGGTGATCTGAAAATTTATTTAATAATTCTACGGATAGCCATTTGAAATGAAAAGGCTTCTTATTTATTTAATTTAGTGATTTTCTATTTAATTTTTAAGGTGCTTTTATATTAACATCATTTCAAATAATATTACTATATGCTTACAAATAAGCTCATTCTAAAGTCTACTTTACGTATGTACTGAAAAATTAATATTTACAATTAATCACTTAATTGTTACAATAAATTACTTAATTTTTACAAGTACCATAATTTACTTAATTGTAACAAATAAACAAACAAAAATTGTTACTAAATTCTAACAAACAAAATTAAAAATCATAATTTTTTTCATTTACTAAGAGAATGTCACAGAGTTAAAATGCATTGTCTTCAAAAGTCGATTTCGTAATTGATAAAATTACTTTTAAAATACGAATGAAAATATAAAATAATCAGATTGCCTTATGTCTAGAAAATAAACAATTCACCACATTCAGAAACTGATACTATTTTGTGATTAGCAATCAGGTATGATTGTAATTTCGAATGGATCTAATATTCTTACTACATCATCTTATTTTAATATTATGAATGCGAAATGATAGATAATAAGCATTAATGTTGTGACCATATTAATACCGCTCTATCATTAAGAGAAAATCTTAAAAACAAAATAAAAATAGGCAAACCAAATATAAACATTATTAAGCTATTACGGAACAGAAGCTCAAATGTCCTTTTAATTATTTTTTGTTAGAAAATATGACATTAATGCATTTTTAAAAACTCATTCAGGTTAAACTCCAGTATTTAAATACCAGTGATTTTATTTCTAGTTTTGATTAAGCAATAATAAATTGAAGAATAACTGTATAAGAGATTTATGCTTCAAAATTTTATGTAATGGAAATAAGAAACCTACTTTAGCTCTGGTTAGATAATAAGAAAAACTAGAAGAATTATTAGAATTATTTTCTTATTTTTGCATTTATGATTTAATAATAAATGATATAAAACAATTTTGAAAATCAGCATTATCATTTATATTTCATGAACTTATTAATGCGATAGTAGAATTTTTTTACTGAAAAAAGGAAGTTTTAATTGTAGTTAAGTTGTTCATTCATTTTAGAGGATGTTTGAATATAATAACTAGAAAGGAGCATACAAAGAACCATAAAATAACGTGGGGTTGTTTAGAACTCTTTTACAGAAAAATCTGCTCAGCTGAATGTACATATTTAAATATTATACAAATTATTTCGACCCTGGGACCTCGTTTTATAGAAAAGAAAAAAAAAGCCCAACTTTCGTCATCAACTACAATATGGCCTTATATATAAAGATGGGCAAACAAATTAGCTGAAATAATTGTAGTCATGACCAACTAACACAACAATAATTAGCAAATTTAATTAACGCTGTAATAATTAGCACATGGTACATATAAAATCCTTATGCATTTCAGTAGATATCCTATAATTAACAAAAGTTTTTGTAAGTATAAATCCTTTTTTATTCTTTATTTTTTAACATATTCAGATTTATAGCGATTAGTTTCTGAATCAAAGATATAAGTCCTTATATTTAATAATTTCATATTTTAAAGATAATGAATTAATTTTTAATGTTTTAATACATATAAAAATGAAATCAATCAAATCAGTCTATAAATTTCTTTCTTTCTACATCATTTAAGTAATATTTATTTTATCTCATAAAGTATTAAAATTTATAGCGATTAGTTCCTGAATCAAAGGCTTAAGTCCTTATATTTAATAATTTCATATTTTAAAGATAATGAATTATTTTTAATTTTTCACACATAAAAATATGAAATGAATCAAATCAACTTTTCAATCAATAAGTTTCTTTCTTTTTACATTATCTAAATAATATTTATTTTATCTCATATATATATTAATCTCATCTATGAGTACTACATGTTTACCGATAAGAAAAAAGTTTTGAAAGGACTCATTGTTTAACATACAATAAGATGGAATTGAATTGTTCTTAAAAATCGATGTTCAATTCTTAAAAATCGATGCATTAGTAAAATCCTTTAAAAGACCAATTCAAAAGATGACATATACAAATTAGTGGCTTAAATCATAAATCAAGAGAGGAATAATTAACACCGACAGTGACATTAACAAATTATTTTCTAACTTCTGTACAACTATTAAGTTGTCATCTCTATCATAAATTTCAACTACAACTCGTGTTCATCCTTTTATCAGTGCGCTAAATGTGCGTTCCAACATTTTGACCAAACGATGAACATAATATAAATAATTTTTCATGTAATGTCATGTCAGGCTACTTTTGTTCGAAAGAAAAATAGCTGCCCGATATTTCAAAGTCTTCATACATCCAGCGTTTCCACATATAGCATTCACCACACGACATTCCAAGATCTTGATTGTTTTAACAGATTACGTCCGGTGTAATTAATGCTCTGTTATTAACCTTATCTCTTTTATTCAACTTAAACTGAATACAAATTTGTAGAAAAAGGAATCTCAAAGTCTAAGAAGAACTAAAAACTGCTAGATTCCTGGATGTGTTTAATTTTCAGAGCATGTCTGGATGAGATTACAAATATTTTAATTTCATTTTGGTTGGATAGCTCTTGTAGGTTTCATATTTTACTCTAATATCATCGGAAAAGTTATAAAAGATACAAAAATAATCGTGTAGAAAATTTTAATTTGCAAATTTAGGTAAAAATATAATTTTTTTAAATGAATTTTATGCACCTGCAGATATTTTCAGCTTTATTTAAAACAAAACAATTTTAATTTCTTATTTTTAAAAAGGATGTGCCATTTTAATCTTAAATTCAAGTCGGCCGAAAGTTGGTGGGAAGGTATAGGATTTCAGAATTGATTAACAAACCTTGTGAAAAAATTTGTAAGTTGCATTTAAATCGAATTTAAAAAGAAAATTTTTATTAGCTGATTTAATTGTTTTCTTTTTTCTTTCTTTTCTTTTCTTTTTTTTTTTTTTACCTCACAAGAATCCATAATTATTTCATATTAGGCTTAAGTATCCACATGCTATTTAAATATACTGAATAAAACATTTTCGTAAAGCATTTTTAAATCTCAATTGATTTTGATGCAATGCAGAAAAATATTGTCCACTTAATAAAAAAGCAATAGAAATATTTTTTAAAAAAACTACACGTTTACACAATTTTTATTATTAAAATTTCAAGAATCCCATTATATTATAATGCAGAACCAATTTAAAGGATAAATATTTCAAACTTTTTTACCTTCATTATTCTTTTTTCGAACAGAAAATTATTATAGACTTAACAAGCTATATTGATATCAAATAATATAAATAAATAATAAAACAATTATTGAAAATTAAACTCATTCATTTGGAACAATTATATACAAGTAAATTTTAAGTATATGCAACCATAAGCCTCATCATTTTATTAACTTTTTGTAAAATTGACTTATTTCAGGTTTGTACTAATAGATTTTGTAAATGATTTTTTAATATATTTTTAATGCTCTAGATTTGTACATCTGTAATATCTACAGATTTTGTATGGTTGTGTGTTCTCAGTTCAATACAATATTTTAATATTTTCAGAAAATAAGTATAAAATAATCAATGGCAAAAATCACTCGGTAATGAATTTGAGAAAGACTGATTTTAAGATCCTGTAGTATTTATTATTTCATTATACATATCGCAAACACAAAGATATATAAAATGATAAAAATTAAAAATAAATATGTTTTTATTTTTTATATCAAAAGGCAAAAAAAAAAAAAAATTAAATCAGACATTTGAGAGTCACAATTATGTCATAAAAATAAGAGCTCTGAAAATAATTCGATATGGAAACTAAACCATAATGAATATAATTAAGAATAAGATTCTTATAACAATTTAAATTCTACTTTTATACGCGAGTTTCTATTAGTGCTTCATACTTTAATTATTTTATTTTGATGTCTAAATTTAGGAGTAAAATAAAATAAAATATTTTCGATGCATAAATGAGAAAGCTTGTAAAAAAGTAATTTTTAATTTGTTAATCTTTTATAATTTCTCATGAATATCTGTAGATTGCATAGCTTCTATTTTTCAAAATTCGTTGCTCTTTTCATTTAGATCTTATTAGGAAGATATCATACAAAGAAAAGTTATAGTAACTTTGTTTTTCTTGTATTTTGTTTAATTATTTTCTTTTTTATTAAATTATTTCATTGACAATGATTTGTGTAATTATTTTTGACAGACGATATAAAAGTCACTCTTATAAATAAACAATATTTAACCGTAATACAAATTATTAATATTTTCACAACTTGCACATTAAAAAAATATCTTTTATTAATAATTCTTGATAAACAATATTTTTTTGTTTGCATCACAACTCTTATAAATGTACGGTTTATCACATTTATTTATGTAAAATTTATATATATATATATATATATATATATATATATATATATATATATATATATATATATATATATATATATATATATTAAATGAGAAAAATATACCATTGCTTTTAGTACGTTCAGACATTTTTTCATATATGATCTCTTTTATTAAGGTTTCAATAATTAATTTTTAGATCTTTAAACTTTTTTTGATTTTTGATGCTTAAAATTTATTATTAAACTATTACATGCCACAATATTGCTTGAATTTGTAATATTCAAATTGTTGTTGCTGGTTTTTACATTTGAAGTAATTATAAGACTACCAGTGATTTATAAATTCACTTATAGTTAGATTGATTTCTATATAATTTGTTTCTTATTATAATAATTTCTTTTAAAATTTAACTTGATGAACTTATATTGAACAATTTTTTTTTAATTATTATGTCCAAATTAATTTCACTATTTCATTAAAGCATTCAGTCATGTTCTTTTGCCAGTGTTAAAATTATGATTTAAAACTGTTCTTTCATCGAGCATAAAATAATAAATGGAATTCTAATTCTAAATCGGATTCTCCATTCCTCTTTTATTTTGTAATATGCATGTTTTTCAATCTACTCGCACAGTAACTTTTAGCAGATGGATTCCATTAAATTCGTATTTTGCATTTAATCAAAAAACAACTATAAATTTTGCATTCACCTTGTTAATTGATACGACACAAACTAGTATTTCATATTAAGAATTTAACAACCCTGAAAGCCAATATTACGGGGGGGGGGGGAGAGAAATACTAAAAACGACTAAGTTATAAATAAAAATAAGTCAAGAAAACTTAAAAAATTTTATAATTCGATCTTGAAAACTGAAATTAGAAAATGAAAACAAGAAAAGAAATTGGCAAATTATAAATTTAAAAAATTGAAATCAGAAAATAAAAATTAAAAATAGAAATTATAAACGAAACTTGCCAATTAGATTTTCAAAATCGAAAATTGAAATTAGAAAATAAAAATGAAAAATAGAAATCAGAAACAAAAGTGGAGAATTATCGAAATTATTGAAAATTGGCAAATTACAAATTGAAAATTGAAATCAGAAAATAAAAATTAGAAATAGAAATTATAAACAAAATTAACCAATTAGATTTTCAAAATCAAAAATTGAAATTAGAAAATAAAAATTAGAAATAGAAATCAGAAACAAAAGTGGAAAATTAACAATTCAAAATTGGAAATTGAAATTAGAAAATAAAAATTAGGAATTTAAATTAGAAAATAAAAATTAGAAATTTAAAATAGAAGCGTAACTGAAAAATTAGAAATTCAGAAATTGAAAATTGAGATTCGAAATTAAATTAAAAAAGGAAGTATGTCCCAAAATGTAATTTTGTAAAACCATCTTTTACAATATATTCATTGAGGACGAAGAAAAACCAAGTAAAACTTTATATACTATCAGCTTACGTGATGGAATATTAATTGATGCAAATAACGAGTACTTCATGAGGAACGAAACGAAGAGGAAGAACTAAGAAAAAGGACATGATCGATACTTGCTCCGAATGAGTTGTAAAAGAGGACAGTCAATAAAATATTAAACTCCCACACCCAGCTTCACTCTTGGAAGAGTAATTTCTTCGTTGTCATGTTCAGAACTGCAAAGAAATTATCAAATTACAGCTGAATCCATCTCTTGGCCGCGACGTCTTTGCAGTAGCAGGAGCGAAAGGTGCAGCTCTCACCGCAGTAACCAGCACCTACTTGATTAAGATGAATAATGCCGAGTAATTGCTATTCTCTGCGGGGTGTCTACAGTTTAATATTCCGTACTCGTGCTCGCAGTTCTGAAGAAGGCACATGAGCCGAAACTTAACGGATCTGTCTTGATTTGCATTGCATTGTATGGGAGAGATTGCACTTTCGATAGACTGATGAATAATTATGAACGTTTGGTTGACAGAGCATATTCGGAGTTATAATTGAATCAGTTTGCTGTACCATGTTTATTATTTGTTTATTATTCACGCATGGTTGGTGCTGGCAATGAAGTAAAGTAAATTCGCACATTTTGGAGAGGCGTTCTACATTTTGTAATGATATCATCGAGAGTATAATGGATTAATGGAGTTTATATTAATAGAGATATGGCTATAAACATATTAGCCAATGATGAAAAATAATTAAAAAGTAATAAAATGAATGGCGATGTGTAGTAAAATCTAGAGTATCGACTCATATGTAATCTAAAGAATGTGAATTTGTATTTTTATTTTTTAAATAACTGGACTGGATTTTATCGGACTGTTCGAAATGACTGCATCCTATTGAAAAAAAGATTAAAGGACATTAAAAATTCTAGTCTGAATGAAAATGTACCATGCTTGATTCGCCTATCTTAACCATTTACACTTGGATGTCTCCTTCCAGGCTTCATTCAAGACAGCGAATCATTTTAAAAATTTATTTTTTTATTTCAATTTTGATTTTAAATTTACCTTCAGAGTAGTAAGAAGATGTAGATCCATTTTTCGGGGAAATTCAACTTAAAGCAATTATATTTTTTAATTCCTTCTATTAGCTCACACTCTCACTATATATATCTATATATATCTTGTTCAAATTTTCAATCGTTAATAAACTACTTTTTATTCATCCACTCAAGTTCAAATACATTTTTTTAAACTTGTAGTGGATGACACTTGATGTTAATACAGTTTTTTTCAAATATTAATTCCTTAATTATTAAATTTAATTAATTTTTAATATTTTAAATAGAGTTTTAGCAGTTTGTAAGGAAATTTGAAATCAGCAAGCAGTAGCTCAGACGGTAAAATGCAAGGATTTCAGCATTTTTCACTTGAAGGTTCACTTGATGTTCAATTCTTGCGAAAGTAGGAATTGACTTAATTTTTTTAATATTACTTGTTTGTTTATTATTAGGTGAATAATTGCGCATCCAATTATTTGTCTGTGTTCAAGCAGTTAATATTATTTTTAAATTTTCACTCTTAATTATACCACTCCGAAAACATGCATGAAAAAATATATTATTTGCAGTATAATGTATAAACCTAGTAGATAAAAAAGAAAGTATTTCAAAATATGATTAAAAATAATTTTAAATTTCATTGAAATTAGAGGAAAAGATATTGAAAGAAAGAAATAAAACTGGCATCACAGGAAAGCTTATTCTTAATTTTTGAAGCAGTATAAAAATGGATTCTTGAATAACTTTTTCCGAAATTACTAATAAGAAATACAAAAATTTTAATTGTATTTTTAATAAAAATTCTGAAAAATGCTGTCTTAATGAGTACTTAATTTCCCAGAAGTAATTGCGTGTTAATTTGAGAGTTCCAGGTATATTATTATATTATATATCGTCAATTACTATTATATTTATAAGCATTATTCTGTTAAAAAAATCTATACTTTATTGAGCTTCGATTATTGCTATATTTATAAACAATATTCTGTTAAAAAATTTATGCTCTTTAAAACCTCGATTATTATTATAAACATCATCTTGTTAAAAAAAACAATTAAACTATTAAAGCATTTTTAAAACAAAAAACATTTTTAAACATTATTCTGCTAAAAATATTGATGTTCCCTGCTATAAGTTTGATTACTGTTATATTTATTTTAGTGTCAAATGATAGTTTTTATTTCTCATTGAGCATTCAGAAAAAAAAAAATCAAGAATCAGCTATCAAGAAGAGTGAGCTAAATACATTACAGTTTTCATTACAACGGGATAATAAAATTCATAAATTAAAATTAATCATTTAAATTTTATTGATATTCATAGGAAATTTACAAGTTACAAGTATTTAAGTCATATATTAATTAATTAATTTTAGATTCATAATTGATTTATGATGATCACACATTTGTTTTCGATAAGTGATATTGGATTTAACAATGGTGGGTTTGTCACAGATACTTGGGATACTAAATACTTACCTCGACATTTAGAAAAAAGAAAAAAATCTATTGTACAGTGATAAGTGCAAAACCGCAGTATGTGATCGATGGCGATTAAACCAACTTGTACTATTGTTTTCAAAACAATTTTTACTCTATGGATTCATATTTAAAAAAATCCACCTCTTTATCTTAACAGTATTGTGTTCTTATCGAAGGTAGAACTGTAAAAAAAGTACGAGCAAACTAAAAGCATTTATTTGTAGATGAAATTTTTAGTACAGCTTAATATATATATTTAATATTAATTAATTGTCGTGAAATTGGCTAAGCAGCTTTCAAGGCTAAGTTATTAGCGATGAAGACTCAAGTGAAATTTATCTAAAAGCAAGAATGTCAGTTCCTTTTCCAATATTTTTTTCAGAAATAAAATTGGAAACTTTTTTTCTAAACCCATAAAGAATTATAATATCAAGGTTTTTTCGGATTTCTATATTTCTCATGAACAGAAATCGTTTAAACGTTTGTCTGAAAATCACATTTTGTATGTTTTCTGTAGTAGTAATTAGTAGAAGGTTTTGTCATCATATCGGAAATGTATATGTGTTTTTGGAACGCTGGATGAACTTGTGAATAAGTATTCTTTTTTATTTATTTTATTTTGTTGTAAATGTTTCAAATTTCATTTTTATAAACGGGAGAGAACTTTAAACAAAATAATGACAGAATTCTAATAAATAATTTGCATTTAGATTTGAATATTTAAATAAGATAAGCTCCAGACCATCTGCACAGTAAATTTGAAACAGATGCGAGCTATGAATCATCAAATGAGTTATTTACAAAAAGATATTCTATGAAGTGCGTCATTAAAATTTCAAGTCAAGGTCTGGAGCGAAAATTATGAAGATTTTCTTTATATTTTACATTTTTGTATTTTTTTTCTTTGACCTTTTCAGGCTTAGGTGATGAAGTGAACATGACTTTGAAGCAAATGAGAGTATAAGTGAATTCTACAATTACGGGATTTGAGAAGTTTTTATTGCATCAGCAGACCGAAACCAACCTAAGGATTAGTCAATACAGTAAGTGGAAAGCTATGAAAGCCACATCATAATTAAATGATGTGATAGATATACATAGTATAGATCACAGGATTCTAGGAAGAACAGTATGAATGAAAAAAATAAATTCGTTTTAGATGTAGAATTTTACTATGCAAGTTATCTATGTAATTTGCAAGAGCGATAATTTGTAATAGTCCGATTCAATACAATTCATGTTTTGCAATCTCATAAAATATTAAGGTGAAATTAAAAACAAAAATACATTCCATATTAGTTTAACAGCCTAAAATGTCAATAATTTTGTCGAGCAAGCCGGTGGTTAGTATTTAATACTTCTCTTATTCTTAATAATTTTTTACGGAAATACCTGTTTTATGAATTTATTGAAGCTTATAAATTTTCACACTTCAACTAATTCCATAATATATTAGTACTGTCCAATAAACATTGAAATACTTGTATATAAATTATCTTATATCATGATACTCTACATATCAATGATGCTTTATGATCCAGATTTTTGCAGATGACATTTTAATCATCTGTCATATATTTTGAGATTCTAACATCCAATATTTTCCAACTGTTTGTTTTTATATCGTGTTGATCTAAGATCAGTGATGCTCAATATCAATCAGTGAGGCTCTATGTTTTTGCAAACGACATTTTGCTCATCTGTCATAGATTTTGAGATTCTAGTTTCCATGATTTCCCAACTGTCTGTTTTTATATCATTATGATCTACAATCAATGATGCTCAATATCAGTCAGTGAGGCTCTATGTTTTTGCAAACGACACTTTGCTCATCTGTCATAGATTTTGAGATTCTAGTTTCCATGATTTCCCAACTGTCTTTTTTTATATCATGATGATCTACAATCAATGATGCTCAATATCAATCAGAGAGGCTCTATGTTTTTGCAAATGACATTTTGCTCATCTGTCATAGATTTTGAGATTCTAGTTTCCATGATTTCCCAACTCTCTGTTTTTATATCAGTGATGCTCAATATCAATCAGTGAGGCTCTATGTTTTTGCAGAAGGCATTTTGTTCATCTGTCATAGATTTTGATATTCTAGTTTCCATGATTTCCCAACTGTCTTTTTTTATATCATGATGATCTACAATCAATGATGCTCAATATCAATCAGAGTGGCTCTATGTTTTTGCAAATGACATTTTGCTCATCTGTCATAGATTTTGAGATTCTAGTTTCCATGATTTCCCAACTCTCTGTTTTTATATCAGTGATGCTCAATATCAATCAGTGAGGCTCTATGTTTTTGCAGAAGGCATTTTGTTCATCTGTCATAGATTTTGATATTCTAGTTTCCATGATTTCCCAACTGTCTTTTTTTATATCATGATGATCTACAATCAATGATGCTCAATATCAATCAGAGTGGCTCTATGTTTTTGCAAATGACATTTTGCTCATCTGTCATAGATTTTGAGATTCTAGTTTCCATGATTTCCCAACTCTCTGTTTTTATATCAGTGATGCTCAATATCAATCAGTGAGGCTCTACATTTTTGCAGACGACATTTTTTTCATCTATCATAGATTTTGGGACTTTAGCTTCCGTGATTTTTCAGTGGGTTGTCTTGAATAAGAGCGTAATTATTTCACGGATGGTTGACATTTCTTCCAGAAATATAGATTTTGTTCTCTCGAGCATGATTTTGCTGCATAAAAATAGGCGAGTACATACCGTGTTTAATATTATTATAAACTTTAAAAAAGAAAGGCAACAATTTTAAGTGGAAAGGGTTAATCTCCATAAAAAAATTTAAATAAAGTTATTTAATCCAAATTTTCTCCCATTATCCGTTATTTTAGTACTTAACGTTCCATTGATGGTAATGAAATAACTTCTATTTTCGTAAGTTATATATGAAATTGCAGCGCACTTATATAATTCATTCAGATTACTTCAAGTTAATCGCATCCTTTAATCTTGTATTTTAAAAAAGGATTTTACTGATATTTTTCCAATTTTTGTGCAGGAAACTTCTGAAATGGACTAATTACAGACTTGCAGGAAGTTAAATAAAAACCAAATATTACAAGTAATTTTTTCATCCATGTCTGTCGTATACACAAAAATCAATTCTGAGAAGTGTGAGATTTATTTCTACGTATTTTTAAGACTGACAAGACAATAAACTAATTAATAAATATCAAATTATTAATTGCATGGGAGAAAAATAATGATATTCAACTTTTTCAATTTTCTGTGGGCAAGGCAGGTTACCGGAACCTGAAGCCGAAAATCAGTTTCTCACGCTTTCCGCTGCAACACCACGATAAGACAAAATCCAATTAATCTTCAACTTGTTGCACAACGCACCAACCCATCAATAAACAAAAACAATTCATAACTCTCCTCGCATTGATCGTTAACACCACACAACTCGTCCGTCGAGTTTCCGATAACTGATTGGAGCCCAATTTCAGCGGGTGGCCTCAATTAAGAAAAGTGCTGATTAGTTCTTGCTGTCTTTGGAGAGAAAGTTTGGCGTCTTTTGGCGGGAACTGGGAACTTCCCTTAATCCTTTTGTGGGGAAGGTGAGCTTTGATAAATGAACTGGAAAAGCTGTCGCCGGCCGAAAATCCCTCCTCTTTGCTCTTTCATATTCAAATGAAGCACTATTCCTCATGATTCTTTCTGCTATGAACAGTTTTCGAAGAGTGCTTTGAGGGCCTGGGATGACGTGTGAGATACGATTGGTGATACTGAACTGAAATTAACGTATCTGCTTGTTTTCGATATCTTTAAAATACTTTCGTTTCTGAGGTTTCTGTAAATTATAAAAATTGTTACTTACATCTGAACTTGTTCGAAGGCGCTTTATGATTTTAGAACAGAAGAACATGTTTAAGATAAGAGAAAAACACTTTCAAAAACATATTTTCCTGCAAAACAAGACTATCATAATTAATGTATACTTACTTATCTAAATTATTAAGATCTAGGATAGTCTCCCAAAACTTTCTGGTATATTTTCCAGTTAAGATATCGCTTCTCGCCACATAAAATTGTGTACTTTGTGTAAGATTACAAATGTCTTGCACAGCATTACCGAACAATAATTTCAAAGTATAACTATTTGGCAAGGACCGAACGTTTGTAATGAATCTATCTTGCTAATACGCATTTTAAAGGCCCCCCCCCTTTTTTTTTTTTCAATCGAATGAAACCAACATTTGACATGGAAGTAACATACCGATTTTCATTGATTTAAATCATTTTGTTTGTGAGTTACTATGTTCACATATGTACGAAATTACAGACAGACAAATGGTTAACCGTTTGACCTATTTAGTAGAAAGTATTATGTTTTAGATGTAAAATTTGAATTACAAGTTTTATTTTTTAAGCACTTTTTATTTTGGAATTATCGAGTTCACTTATTATCAAACAATCAGTCAGTTTTCTTTTAAATGGAATTCACTCAAAATTTGATAGAAATCTACAATTGATGATGTAATTGATGTACAACTGATGATGTAAATCTACAATTTTGATGTAAGTCCATACATCAAAATTCTCCTTTCTAACCCAAGCATTTTTGAGTTATTATTTTCACCGACAGACATAAAGCCAAAAATAAGTTTTTCGAATTTTGGAAGGTCTAAAACGTGGAAATTCTATAGAATTTCGAGTTCGAATTTTTTGATGATTAGAATATTTGCTCATACTTCGTATTTGAGAAAGTCAAAAATACTTCAGAAGTTTTGACACTGTTTTATATACACGCTCTTAAATCATAATAAATCAATTTAAAATAAGAAATTAGTTCACACAACCAGGTGCAAAAAATTATATTATAAGTAGAATTTGAACAATTAAACATACATAAAAATGAAAAAAAAAAAAGAAACATTTTAAATAATAATTAAAAAATAGTTTTAAATAGTATTTTTTTTAACATTTCTACTTTTTTTTCTTTTGCAATAAAAGTTATGTGAGTATGAATTATGCAAATTGTTAATTTCATCTAAATATTTACGTCTTTTATGTGTAAATCATGTAAGCAAATTTTCAAACTCATTAAATATCGATTATTTAGTGAATTATCGATAAGGAGTCTAAGGACTGCATACCACCACGCATTAGATAGACAGAGAGGAAAGGCATTCTGCTGCAGAACGTGCTATTTTTAGAATAATATAGTACAGCATGTTTAAAGATAACTTGTTCACTATAGTTTTCAAAAAATGTTATGAGGTAGGAAAAGCAAAGCTTAAAATCTTATCTCTGAATCATTCAGAAACCACAGGAAATGCAAAAATTCGCTTAAACGTAAAAAAGGAAATGAACCTATTTAAACTTTGTCTTTATGTTGATATGGTTATTGAATTTTGATTCATCACATAAATTGTTTCTTTATTTAGTTTTCGTATTTATTCTGCCTTCAAAATTCAGATAACAATGCCGCTTTTGTACTATTAACGAAATTGCATACATACATACGACAATTGCAAATACATAATTGAATCTACATTTCTTTTCCCTATTTTGTACACAAAATATTGTAATTGTCAAAAAATTTGTATTCGAGATTTTGACGAATTTTCGCATTTTATATCTCTTTGAATATAAAAAAAAAATCATCTTCGGAATTACATAGGCCGATCTATAAATGCATCGAGTTAGATAGATAAAATTTTATATTTAAATTTAACACCAAATCTGTAGTTTTTTTAAATCAAATTTCAAGCAAATTCTGTGTATTGAGTAACTCGAATAAAATTGAAAATGATAACTTCGAAATGTAGTCAGCTAGATTGATGAAATTTATTATACAGATTTTGTATCTAAAGTGTAGATCCATATTATATTTTCACCGAATTTTCGAGGGAGAACTGTTTGTCAGTCAGTATTCATGCAATATTATTAACAATTCTAGCACCTAAAGCGTAATTTCTTATCAAATTTTGTATAAAAACCTTCAAAAGGTTAACCGTCTGTAGGTCTGTACTTTCACATGCGTGTAAACGTTATAACTTTATTTAAATAAATGATTTTTCATATGTGATCTCATTATTAAAAATGTGTTCTGTGTCAAATTTTGTTTTCAATCAAATTGCCTATTTCTTATTCTAAAATACATATATAGGTTTTTTCTTCTTCTTGTGCATTGAAACCCAAAATATTCATACATGAGATTCTGAAATAAAAATCAGAGTACTCGTGGCATTGACGGTCTTGCTCAATATACACAAATTTAGGGGGAGGAAGGCAGGTTACATCTAGGGATTGCAATATCGGTATACCGGGATACCGAATACCGGTATTTTGAGCCATTGGTACAATTTTGTAATACCGGTATTCACAAGTTTAAATACCGGTTTTTCGGTATTTACTAGAAATTTTAAAAAATTTTCCACTATATGTTCAGGTATCGCGAACATAGCAAAATAGTATAAGTTTTTGTTTTTATGTCTCCATAACGGGCGAAATTAATTAGCTAATTAACGGCTTAATGAATTTCTTAAATCTAAATTAACGAAACTTGGATTATCCCTGAAAGGAAATATTGTATCCTTAACGACTGATGGAGCAACAATTATGAAAAAAGTTGGAAAGTTTATTGGTGAAAATCAGCAGTTGTGCTATGCACATGGAATTCAATTAGGAATAATAGATGTATTATACCAAAAATATAAAGAACAGAAGAATCCAAATACTGTGGATATAGAAATTTCGGATTCCAACTTTGAAAAGAGTAAGAGTGAGAGTGATATTGACAATGAAGATAATGACAATGTAATTGTTGAAGAAGATATTGCTAATGAGGATGAAATATTAACCTATCAAGAATTGCTTCCTATAATTTATAAAGTTCGAAAAATTGTTAAGATATTTAAACGTTCCCCTATAAAAAGGATATTTTACTAAAATATATACTAACTGAAAACAAAACAGAATATATGTTAATATTAGATTCTAAAACACGTTTTAATAGTTTACTCCTAATGATGAAACGATTTTTGAAACTGAAAAATCCAATCCAAAAAGTAATAATCGACTTAAACCTGTAAATTAATTTTTCAGATAGTGAATTCGACTTAATATCCAGAACTACATCAGCTCTACTTCCAATAAAACTAACTATTGAGACATTATGTCAGAGAGATTCTAATTTATTAACAGCTAATGCAACAATAAATTTATGTTGCAGTCACTGAAAGAACAGCACACATCACTATCTGAAGAATTATATATTACATTGAATAATCGCACAGAAGAAAGGCATACCGAAATAGAAAATCTCTTACAGTATTTACATAATTATAATGATTTTTAAAATGAAAATGAAAAAGAAGAAAAGAAAATAACCAATTCAAATCTGATTAAGTTTAGAGTAAATTTTCTTAAAATTTTTTACCCACAATCCTATCCACATTCAGAAGAATTCGGTTCAATTATCGAAGATTATGATGTCACTACTGTCGATAGTGAAAAAGAATTTTCTCTTGAACAAAAATTAGAATTGATAAATAAAAAAATTTCAACGAACCAAAATACAATACAGAAATCAGCTATATCCGAAACCATCCGACGAGAAATCGATTTATTTGAAGATGAGGGATTGAGAGGTAAATACTTGGAAAAAGTATATTGCGCATTGCTAACAGTACCACCAACTAGCGTAGATGCCGAAAGAGCGTTTTCGACAGCTGGTCATTTTTACACAAAATTACTTTTCAGGCTTAATGACAGTACAATGTATGCATTATGTTGTTTAAGATCACATTTCAAAAAGTTGTAATAGAATCCCAGACTGAATAGTGATATTTACACTTTTTTGTAATTTAAATAAATAAGATGTTTCTTTACTTTTTTGTGATTATATACTGTTATAATTTATAAGTTACAGATTATTTTTCGTGATATTTACACTCTATAACAAAACTGGCAAATAAAACAAAGAAACATCTGTGTTTTCTTTCTTTTTCTAAAATTTCTAATACCGGTATTAAAACCCCGGTATTAAGATTTAAAAAATACCGAATACCGGTATTGAACTTTTGGTCCGGTATTGCAATCCCTAGTTACATCTTTATTAAAGAGCGTAGGGAGAAATTTCGGCCGGACCCTTTCCGTTGTTTTCTTTATATTTTTTCTTTAAGGAGATTCACAAAAAGAGAATAACAGATTCGGCTTAAAAGTTTGATTTGAAAGAAAGCACACGGTCTGGAACTTGATGAATGTCCTTTGAATTGTATGTTGCTGTAATGAAGGCTTAGGCTCTTCAGAATTGTTTGTTGCTTTTCTTCTCGTCACAAAGGGATGGTGTTATTAATATATATGCGTTTATAAAAAATTATTAGAAGTTAAAAAAAAATCCTGTCGCCCTAAAATCTTACTCCAACCAGCATGGATAATTACTACAACCAGAAAAGGAAGTATCGCCGACCAATTGTAATCCATTGAAAAAAATATATTTTGTAAAAAGTCATTAAAATGTATGAGATCTAAGAGTCTGCATGAGGTCTAAAGAATGAGGAGGTGGACATACCAAAGAGATAGAAATTTCGCGAGCAAGATTAATCATATCAGTACTACGTGCGTGGGAGATCTGACCACCTAGAATAAGTATTACACAATCCTTCTATGTAGTTTTTAGAAAAGTAAAGTAATTTCATATATTTGATGAGAAGATCTGATCCTGAAAGAATGACATTTTGAAATATTTCCAGAAAAATTTCCATTTATCAGGAATCATTCCTAGGAAAAAAATGATCACTCTTGATACAAAGTTGCCAAAAGTTAACAAGCAGGTCACGAAATTCTAAAATCGTCTAAAACAATAATTGGAGCACATAGGTGGGCGATATTGGGAACAACTTAATTTTCGAAAATCGCGATTTCCACCTTCGGATTGGAAATTAATTATTACGATATGCCAGTATCTCCTGTCTCAAATAATATGACTTTATAACTTGAATTTTATTGATTATATTAAAAGTACTGACACATGATTATTAATTCATCGTATAAGACGAATAGAAAACATTTCGCAGAAGAAATTAAAAAAAAACATAACAATACGGAATCACCTGACTTTTACAAATAATTATTGAAATGATATGTTTCGTAGTTTTGGTAATAGTTACCAGGTCCTAGTACTAATCAAGAAGGAACCGTTTCTTTGGGTAATAGGCGTTCACTAAAAAAAATTAAATAAAAATTAATTAAAAAAATTAATTAATTTAATTAAAAGTAAATCTTTTTTTCTTCTACTCAATAGTTTTGAAATACACTAAAACACAAAAATGATTTTTATTTTATTGTAAAATTTTAAAAATACGCTTTACAGTAGCAGCGTTTTTTATTTTTCTAATTACTGGCTTTACAGGTGACAATATAAAATGCCCTTTTTGTGTGTGAGCATAAAGGACTATACAAATACAATACTTCTATACAAATTTAAGCAAATTTCAGAAAAATAAAATAAAAATCGATTCATCAAGATTAATACATTGTGAGTTTATGCGATGTTTCGCACTAGAGGTACAGATCCTTATATTTTATTATTTATTTATTTACATATTTTTTTGACTTGGAGATGAGTTAAAAGAATTCAATAGTCTAAGTGATCTGACATAAATAGGAAATGCTTAAGCCATTTTATAAAGAAAGAGAAAGATGGATAATCTTTTACGTAAGATACATTCTACCTTTTGCTAAATTATATCCTTCATAACTTAAGTGAAAGAGAAGTTATATAACCAACCAAATGATTACCTAGACTGACCTCAAAGAAACAAAAAAGTAAAACAGAAGTAATTCATTAAATACGGATCATTTTTTATATACATATGTTTGTAGAACTAGGCCATTTCCTTTATAGATCGATATTTTCTACCAGTTCAACCAATGCATTTAATGAAAAGCATCACACCTACACTTCCTTTTATTCAATATATTTCAAGACAACTTAAATAACATTTAGTCTATTTTTATGATTCATTTTAAAATCATTAATCTAAACTGTTTGTTCTTCAAAGCTGATCCATATCATTCCTTTTAAATCTGATTATTTTATCATCTCTCATTTTAAAAAATCCATGTCTTGCCACGAACTTGAGGTAAACGAATTTTGTTCTTGGGCTGTAATGACAGTCCTGCTAAAAGTTTATTATATATTTTGAAATATTCATCAATAAATATTGTTAAGCACGTTTTCTAGAATAGTGTTTAATTTAAGTGTTATTGAACTTAGAGCTCTAGATCATAGTAATGAATACTCATCAAAATCAGTATTTTTAAAAATAATAATATGAACAAAATGTTTCCTTCCAAGTTGAGCAGCCTTCGAAACATTCAATTTACTAATGGATGGTCGAAATAGATCTCAGGAAACGCAGTAACTACAGTGTTCCATATTGGGAAATTTCAGCTCATATTATGACACTCAACAAACAAATTTCATTTACTTTGAAACATTTTTTTTCCCCTTTTTCTTCTTTTTTTGCATCTCGATACTCTAACTTTTACTACTTTAAATAATCTTGCTGTGCTTTATGTGTGTACGGAGTTTAAATTTGATGAAGTTGCGAATTAGAAATTAAAGATCAATTCGCCAGATTGTTATAAATATAAAAGTCTAATAATTTTAAAACAAACAGAATGATCGTTTTAATTCGTTTTTCTTTTTCTTCCATATTTTTATTGTCAATTAATTTTTTTTCAAACACAAACCATATATTAAATTACAATTATTTTTCATTGTTAACGAGAGTAAAATTGAAACCTTACAAGTTTTTCCTTTGGATCTTGCGTATCTTCCAAAGGTGAGATTGTGAGAATTTATCTGTAGATACATGCGAATTACAGTATGATTTGAAACGATTAGTTCTTTATGTTGAACAAAAGAAAATCTCACAAAATATGAAACAAATCCATATAAATGCCGTATAGAAAATAGAAAATACTAGATGCAAGATGAAGAACTCTTCAACTTACTCCGATCATATACAAGAAGAACTCTTCAACTTACTCCGGAATAATATATAAGAAGTGATTATTTAAAAAAAAGTAATTTCTAAGGTAATCATGTATAAAAGGAATTACCAAATATATTTCCTGCTAGTCAACGAGATCTCATCTTGCAGATTTTGAAAATTACAACAGATTCGTCAAAATATAAGAACAAACTACGAAATGGCGGTAGTGGCTTCACTATGCGAATTTTTAATATCTAGCAATGTGCAGCGTAGCAGTATCAGTAAGATGGTGAAATTTAAGTAATACGAGTACAAACCAAGTCATTCTTCCTTTTGCCCAGTTTCTCATCTTACCCTTATCTTCTAAGTAGTAAATTTTTAACCAGTTATTCAAGTTGTAGGCTGTGCTTAAGTTTTATCTCGCAAAATATCTTTAAATGGAGAGAAAGGAGTTAAAGGACATTTCATGACATACTTATGAGCTATAAACATTCATACGAAATAAAAAAATTTTGAAATCAGCATGATGGTTGCAGTTAAAGAATTCTGAAGAAGTCCCCCCCTCGAGCAGAATGTAAAGTGATAAGAGTGACTGCACAATGTATGTACAACCTTGGCATCAATGAAATAAATAAAATTAAACTAGCTAATTTCACAATCAAATTAAATTTTTATATAAAGATAAATGGTTGTTTGTATAATTTTTAAACACATCTATAGTTTTGGCTCAACCTTGAGAAAATTTGGCCCACACGCGTTACCGAAACAAGAAGATGATCATTATGTTTTACCTCACATTATGTTTAATTGTTTTGTTTAAAATTTCATTAGAATACAGTTTGATTAAAAAATCAACCCGTTATTTTTTTCTTTTCAGAAATACCTCCCAAAGATATTATTTCATTAAAAGAAATTTTACAAGAAGTGAAATTTTTTAAAAAATGAACTTTTTAATGGCATCAATTTTATTTTCGTAATTTTTTTTCTAGTTATAATAATTTTTAAAAAGTGTAATTTGTAAACTATTTTCAATGTGTTTTTGTTGTTAGAATGAAAATCCTTAGACAGCTTACATCAAGATTTAAACCAGCGGAAGTGGTGCCCTCGAAATTTTCCCACATATTCTTTAATAAAAATACTATACCACCTCCCATCGCATAAGAATTATGTACCATGGGTAGGTTATAAATACCCGACTGCTCAGATTCCTTGTTTTAAAAATCATAGATGATAGTGCTCCTAATTTAGTGAAAAAATTATAATATGCCTTTTTACATTTTTTAAAACGACTGACACAACTACAAAATTACATATCACATTTACTTATCATTGAGTTTTTGAATTTTCGCATTTACTTACAACGTATAGACAAACAGATAGTTAATCCGGCTACTTATTCAATTACAACTTATTCAATCACTACTACTACAATCTAAATTCAAATTCGATGCGAATTTACATTTTAGAGACTAAAATAATGTACCAAATTTTATTTCTCTAACTAATTATTAGCTACTTTATTGAATAAATGCAATAATTACATTTTTTAATTATGTACTCACTTCAGTCAGACGGACAAACTTCCTAAAAATGGATTCCGTTTAACATTCGAAAAAAAAATGTACAAATCTGGTGTAAAGATATATCAAGTTGCAGCTATCTATCTCAAAGCATTTTTGCTTTTATTATGTTCACAAACTGCTAGAGAGATTATTATTTTTAATAAAAAAAAGTGTTTTTGATCCAGGAAAGTTTGAAATATGAACAATAGACACCTCGAGATCATGCTTTTTAACAACTACAATATTTTCTTTTTCTATACTTCAAATACGAGAAACTAAAAATTTTCTCCTTTGGACGTAAATTACGAAATTAGATCTTCATTTCTACCTTTATTTCGTAGTATATATACTTTTTAACTCTAACATTTACAAATTTATAGCAGATTAGTTTAGTTTAGTTATGTTAAGATCCCGTTTTTAAAGTAACACTAGGAGCTATTTTGGGATGAACCTCGTAATTTTGAACTGTGGTCAGATGACGAGGACGACATCTGAGCTGGCACCCCCTCACCACACCACATCACGCCAGCGGGAGGACGTTTGGCCCGGACTGTTTAACTTACACCAGACCAGCTAACACGACGGTTCTTCGGTTCAGAAGCCGAGACTTTACCACCAGGCAACCGCGGCCCCAAATTTATAGCAGACTAATTTCCTATTTTTCTGTTTCTCAAATTACAAGGTGAATATTCAATTAAATGCGTTCCAAAATAATAAAAAAGAAACTAGAAAAATCAATATTCCAAGGAAACTCGCTGGTCTCTAAAGACGGTTAACATATTATATTCTCAAAAATATTACCTCAATTTGATTTTGGATTTATTTTTATATTTATTATCATTCGCTATTTTTGAAGCAAAATAATCCTTCATATATCGCGAGGTTTTTTTTAAAAAAAATATCCTTAAAAGTAAAGAGGGAAATTAAAAAAAAAAAAAAAAAAAAGATGAAAACGTGTCATACACTCTTTATTTGAATATAATTTTGTAAAGCCCAGAAAAAAAAGAAACTGCAATATCAAGAGAAATCTAATAATTTTTTCCAGATTTCCCTTCTTTTATGTAAAAGGGACTTTTTATGATTTTTTTCCCTCGAGTTTAAATTCAGCTCTGATAATTAATCTCCATTGCTCGAAAGTATTAGCAGACAGTTTTGACTAGCATGATGCAGATAACACGTCCAACCAAAGTTTCCCAAGTTTCATGATTAATTATTCCTGACAAGGAACCGCATATACAAGAAAAGCTCACTTTTTTTTCTACTGTTTCGATTAAAATTATGTGTTTCTATCGATTGCAAAAGTAGAGTGAACAATCGAATAAAGAAAGAAGAGCTAACACTAAGCCATGTTAATACGTTGAAATATATAATAATTTATAGAAAAAAAAATAATATCTTTAGTTTCAGTAAACTACGAAAATATTACTTACTTATTCGATTACTAGAAGAATGAAGGGTTTGAATGAAATATACAATGCTTAAAAATATCGTTAAAAAATTTCATAATTAGAAGAAAACTCTACGGAAATAAAATTGGCAACAGTTAAATGTTTACTTCCAAAATTTTGAAGTGGTATTAAAGTTTTGTTTAAAAAAAAGCATTATTAGAAGGTATTTGCGGCTTAAGAAATTAGATTGAATTCACAGTCTAAGTACATTAAGATTAAAAGGAAATTCTCCAACATTTTCTTAAAAGATTCTGAATGCGTCCTTACGAAAAATTTATAATCTAGATATAAAATTTGAGTAAATTATATTAAGCAATTTAAGTTACTATACTAAACCTATCTCTTTATTTTTTTCGTAATCGAAGTGCTATATAAAAAGAAAATATTGCAATCAACAACAAAAATTGACCTTGAAATTTTGACGAATCTCCACTTTTCTGAGTCCAAAATATCCATTTTTGGGACACTATCTACAAGCACAATAATTCAATAACGCTTTGAGTTAGGCAGGTCAAAATTGATATGTAGCCTTTGATGAAATATAGTGCGCAAAATTTCTAGATTGTCATCAAATTTTAAAGAAAAGTTCATCATGATGCAAGAAAAGTCTGTCTGATTGGCTCTCCATGTACCGGTAAACATTTAACTACGAAACGGAAAGATCTGGATGAATAACATTTGCTACATAGACTTTACATTTAAAGAGGAAATCTGTATCAATGAACGAAATCTGAAAAGAAATTGACCATCTTTCTGTCTGTATTTTCGCATGTTTGTAAATGTAATAATTCTAAAATATAAGGATATAGATAAGTAAAATTAAGTGTCTAAATTGTCGATTTTTACCAATTTTTAAAATAAATTTATCAAACGGTTGACTTTGTGCCTTCTACATTCTCTTACATATAAAGAGCAATAAATATTGCTGATAGCAATTTATTATTGTAAGACATAATTTTCTTTGCCCAGCTGTAACTTCCAATTTTGTGGTGTACTTTTAAGCATGTTTTCTTTAATGTTTTATTTAAGTTATTGGTTTAGATTCCAGTATTCATTGGTGAATGGTATTTTTGACATTCCAAATTTGGATACAATTTTTAGATGCCAGGTTTAGAAAAGATGTCACTGTTCACAGATGTTTTTCTTGGTCTGCCAGGTCTTTTTTTATTAGACCACTTGTCGCCATTCTGCAAAATTCTGAAATTTTTTTTTAAGATCTCTTTAAAATTTTGGATATATCTTTCGGATGATTACTTTTAAGTTTTAAATGCAAAAAATTTTATGATTTGCTCTTTCGAAATCACTTTATCTTTAGACATTTTGTCGAATTTACAACAACATAAATTTGTTGGTCGAAAATGTACCAAAAAATTATTCCAAACGAAAAAAATTCAGAAAAGACGACGATAAATCCTGATAATGTTAAAAATAATGAAGTGTTAATAAATAATCTTCTGCTGAAAAATATTTAATTAATAATATATTTAAGTAAAGTCAGACTATTAATGATATTTATGGAGCAGTCCATTTTCAATTTTTTAAAAATATTTTGCATAGTTTTTACCCGAATCAATCAATTAAAAAATTTGCATAGTTACATATTTTCTGTTTTTTAGAAACAAAACTCGAATCAATCAATTAAAAAATTTGCATAGTTACATATTTTTTAATGTTTTTTTATAAACAAAATCCAAATAAATCAATTAATCATGTATTAATATTTCTTAATATTAATACATGAAAGAAATTTTCACTTGGGATGCCAATTTTATTTCTATCTCTGTTTGTATATTTAGGGCAAAGTGTAGATATAACTTAGTGTAGATAACGTTTATATATAAGAGATAATTTCTAAAGAAAAAATAGCTAAAAATTGGTATATTCAAAAAAAAAAAAAAACTATTTTTTTACTGTTAACTATAATAATTAATACTGTTAATAAATAATAAATTTAATTTGATATACTATTTGTGACAATGTTTTTACTGTTATGATAAAATTAATTATTTCTTTCATTTAATTAATTTCATTGAGTAAATTAATTAATCATTAATTAATTTCATTGAGTAAATTAATTAATCATTAATTAATTTCATTTCATTAATTAATTAATTTTGCAAATTTTCAATCCATTGATAATGTTAATGGATTTTAAAAATTGCTTCCAATAGACAATAAATCCTAAACAAAGTTTTTACTTTTTCATTTATTTCATAATATATACTTTTTATTTCCAGACACATTTGTAATTTACAATGGACTGATTCTAATAAATTCATATTTTTCTAGTTTAATTAAAGATTAATATGAAATTTTAAATAAATGTATTTTTTATTGATAGTTTAACAGCCAGAAAGACTAACACATTATCTGTGTACAAGCTACAAGCTCTGTGCGAAAGGTGGCTAATACGGAAGTTATAACATATATATAATGAAATATTATATGTATATAGCTACAATTTCTAGGAAAAAGAGAATAACTTTTAAATTTCTATTTATTTTGAAAGCTACTAGCATTAGTTAGAAAAAGCTTTTGAATTACAATATACAGAAAATTATTTATAGAATATTTTTATTCAATTTTTAATTTAAACTTGAATTTATTATTTTTTTTATCCATTTCTGATTATATTTTGCTTTAATTCCAGTGTAAATATTATGAAGTCTGCCTATTTAAAGAAGGAATAGCAAAAACTTTATTCGCCTAATCTAAATTTTTTTATGCTTTTTTTTTTTCTTTCATAAGAGCGCAAAAAGTTACATTAACACAAAACATTGAATAATATGAGTATTCTCATTAAGAGATACAATAACAGATACGCTGATACAACTGATAAACAGAACCCATTATAAAAATATATTCCTCAGTATCTGGACATTAAAGATATCATAATATATCACACATGTAGAAATCTCAAATTAACACATTTTTTTCTTGTGGCATATGGTACTAATTTAATAAATTTAATTCTAGGATTGGGAGTGAAAAGGCCCTGCCCAGATTACTCTTTCACAGAAAAAAAAAAGCTTGCAAGGGCGGGTCTTAATCAGCATACAGGCCCAAAATCAGAATCGCGCCGATCCCTCAGTACGGCAGATGTTTGTCATGTGAACCTTCGGATTAACATATGTCACACGCGCTTCAGCCAATCACGGGGGGTGGGGAGGAAAGCCCCCTCAGGGTTCATTCTGTTAATCACGGTTGGGATTACGTAAGTCGACTTTGTGATATGATCCAGAGAGACAGCTGTCAACTTGGCGAAGGGAGGGAGTGTTATAGGATAAAATTCTTAAAAATTAATTAGCCTTGTGCAGTGACTCCTCTTTATAGGAATTACTTGAGGAAAAGGGCTTTTTCCAAATTATTTTAAAAGGGCGTTTTGCAGTTAAAATAAGCGATAAAAGTTTGCGCATTTTCTGGCCTTTATGATATTTTTACTTTGCAATTTTTTAAGTGGTACTTTATATAATATACCACTTAAAAATTCTATTTTACTTTATAAATATCTAGATACTGTTTAATGTAAAGTCTATGTAAGTAAATTTTTGAGACAACAGAAGAATAGATATCGATGTTAGCTCCAACAGGAGTGATATTTCACACAATATGTCTCTATTCTTTTAAACTTAAAAAAAATTGAAATCTGCTATCACAAATTTCAAATTATCATGCGAGAACAATTTTATTTGACAATACGAAATTTGAAAGCAAAAATTAAATGTCTAAATCATCGCTCCTTCCATGAAATGCATTAATAAATTGTAATATCAAAAACATTTTGAAAAAAAAAAAAGATTGAGCTTCGTACCATGATCATTCTGCAAAGATATTTTTAATAAAACTGTCAGATGATTTTGATTCAGAAACTAATCTGAAACGTTCGAAATTTGGAATATTTTCTCACATTTAAGGTCTCGATTCGAAAAAAATTCCTACCATTTAGAGTTCCAGTTAATCATACTCTTTTTTTTTTTTTCTTTTCTGTCTACTTATTTTGAGGATTCAAAAACCTCAAACCAAAACAACATCATGTTCTCACATGATAATAATTATTTAAAAACCGCAGGATGATTCAAAATTAAACGAAAAATTATATTAGATATAGAACAGAAAAAAAAATCCCTTATTAAAGTTGGACAGTCACCGCCTATCAAATGAAAAAGAAGGAGCTGCTTATTATTATCAGCTATTTAAAGTTTTATATATTTTTCTATATATTATGAATTATTCTATACATATTTTCTATATGTTTCTATATATTATATGTTATTTTCTATATATTATGAATATGCAGCAATTACCGAATGTTGAGATGGCAAACGTGTTAATCTCCATTGCGATTGGAAATATCTATGAAATGTTGAGTAGTTCTCAATGGGCTCTCCAATACACTCTGCGCATATGAAGCTTGCATAATTATATATAATAAGCTGAAGTAACTATGTAATAAGCTGATAACTAAGAAGCTAGCTGGATCCTGGATCAAAATTTCATCCATTGCTGTCTTAACATTTTAATACCATAGCTTAAATTTTTTTGTTCGTAAGGAAGACATACGGTTTATACATTTCTATGAGATTTTAATTTATTTTTCAATTTTATATCTCCCCTAAAAATTTCTAAGTTTAATCTTGAGTTTATTTTTTTATAAAATTAATGCATGGGAAAAATTATTTCCTTCATAAAAGAAGAAGGAATGAGGGTGGGGGAACGCAAAAGAAATTATATGAAATAAAAAGATTTGGCAGTAAAAACATTATTTAAAGCATTATTGTGTGAACGCTGATAGGTTCAATGAAAGCAGACTTAGTCTAACTTTTATGGACACGATTGAAATTTGTCATCTACTATTGATTTTTTTTTGATTTTTTTAGTATTTGATGCATATAAAATAAAAGAAATAGATTGCATATTCAGAATGATCTGAATAGAGCTCATGCCTCGCCTGTGCCAAAAATATATTCTAGTTATCAATATTAATATTAGATAGCTTCTGGTTGATTTTATAAATGTAAATCTATGTAGAATAATATGCTCGAAATATATGTATGCATCAAAAAGATTGACTTCATTTCTTATTCAAATATATATAATAATAATTTGTTTATTTTGTTTTATTTTATATGCAGTATTATAATTGCCTTTACGAATTTCAAGCTACATATTTGAAGTCTTCCAAATAATTATATTTTTTTTATATTCTATTATTATATTATTTCTATATATAATAATAATTTGTTTATTTTGTTTTATTTTATATGCAGTATTATAATTGACTTTACGAATTTCAAGCTAGCATATTTGAACTCTTCCAAATAATTATATTTTTTATATTCTATTATTATATTATTTCTATATATAATAATAATTTGTTTATTTTGTTTTATTTTATATGCAGTATTATAACTGACTTTTCGAATTTCAAGATAGCATATTTGAACTCTTCCAAATAATTATATTTTTTTTATATTCCTTTTCAAAAAAATTTAAGTCATGTTTTCAAAAGTTTATCATTAGTAAGGATAAGGATAAGTATGAGAAAAATTAACTTTCTCATACGAAAAAAGGTTTCACACAAAACAACTCTTAAAAACTATATTTTGAGTTAAAATATGTTTAGTCTCGCAAAAATACAAAAAAAAAAAAAAAAAAAAAAAAAAACCCGCATTTACAGGTGGTAATACATTTCAAAATTTTTTGATAATTAAAAAAATTCTGAATTTTCATTAATATTTTTTATATGTCTTTTTTTTTTGTCGCCTTGGTTTTATTTTCACTGATTTCCCATTTTTGCATGAATTGATGATGGATTTTTTTTTATCGCTCAAAGGTAAGATTTACTTATTAATGAAAATTGTATATATATATATATATATAAAAAAAAAACTGAATGCCAGGAAGAAGAGAAAAGAAACGCATTTGACTTACAGAACATTCTATTTCTAGCTGCTTCATTACTTTACATTATCAGGGTAAGCACAAAAAAAAATGTTTAAGCGAATTAAACAACAAATTCTACCGTGAAATCATGTGAAGCAGTCTTACTTTTTCCTGTTATTTTTTTCTTCCAATCTTTTTTCCCCCTTACGCTCTATAAATGATTTCTGGGTTAAAATCCCTAGAAAATCGGCAAACAAAGCATGAAAGGCGGGCAATTTTTTTCCCTTGAATCGAAAAACATTAAAAAAAAAAATAATGGAAGAAGCTGCAAAAAAAGTTTCTGAGATTAACTTAAGCGTGTGTGTATTAAATTACACAGCAACAAAATATCAAAAAGTAAAGGGAACCTTTGACTAAGGAGAATTACGGCTAATCAAACCTGCGCATTACCACTCCATCTTATTGTTTTTTTTTTTTTTTTCTTTTCTTTTTTTTATAGCTCTTTCTCTTTTACCTTTTTTTTTTTGTATAAAATTTCCCCCATATCTTTTTTTTTTCCCTTCATGCTTTCTGGTAAAGCGCACACGTTTCCGTATTAGCTGCCAAAGTATCTGTATGGTATGTGAAAGTTATGCTTTTTTCCCCTTTTCAACACTTTTTGTAATCTATCTTTTTCGTCATTTTTTTTTTATTGTTACTAATTTCTTTCAAAAACTATTCACTGACTGTTGTATGAACAACAGCACATTTTTCAATGTCATTAACCCTTTTTTCGAGGCATTATTTTTTTTTCTTCGCTCTAGTGATGCTTGTTTAAGTCGGTTATACATTTAACAGAAATAGAAAATATTAATGCTTCTCGGCACATGTCATTTTGATGCATAAAATGTGAAAGAGATGTTTCGATTTTCTTCAACAATTCCATTTTAATTGCACATTGCAAAAGTTAGCATCTGGAAATATTTAGTGATGTAATCTAAGTTTTCAGTAAAGAAATCCCGAGTTATTAAAATCATAACTTGAGTAAAAACGGTGGCAATTATTAAAAGCTTATATGGGACTGAGGGGTATGTTCTTTTAAGGAAATAATGAAATAATTCTACAATTCTGATAAATCTATACAAAAAAAAAGGTTATATTTATATTTCAGAAAATAACCGTGGAAAAGTGATAATTTTATTTATTTAACAACTAGCCGCCTTTGGCGACCAACCGGTTCGCCAATCTTAATATTCGTTAAAATTTTAATTATTAAATATTTTATGCAATTCCAACTTTAATTGATTCTTCATCAAAATATTTTAAAACTTCAAATTTTGATAGTCATATAATTCACTCATAATATTATAAAGGCCTTCAGTCATAACGTGATATGTATCTCTCTAATTTTCTGTTACCCCTCGTAGAATTTATGCTTTAAATTAAAGTGTAAATGATTAATCTGCAATTAATATAATAATATTTTTTACTGAAATTTACTGATTTTTCTTAATAATATGATTACTGATTATAGAGTCACTGAGCGTTTAAACTTTATGGGCACTAAAAAATATATTTCTTAATTTATGTAATATCTCAAGAATTTGTCACCGAAATTTCCCAGGTTCATCATGAACAGATCGTTCAATGTTTCATTAACAATGTTTAATTTTAAATGCAACAAACACTAAGAAAATAAAATGAATCGTTTAAAACAATCGGTCTAAAACAGGTTTAAAAAAACTACTTAAAAAACGATGTACTTAAAACTATAAGCATATACAAAAAATATATAACTAACAAAAATACAATTTACTTACAAAAGCATGCAACTAACCTAAAAATTATTTAAATCATCCGTTGATAGTGGTTGTCATGACAACAATCAGAACAATGCGCATGCGTGAATTTTCTTCTCCAGTTAGGTAACGCAAGTGCGTGAATTTTTCTACGCTAGTTGGGGTAACGCTATGCAGATTATACATTTTTAATTTCCTTTATTCTGTGTTATTTTAATTCAAAAGTACTTCAGAATGAATCTGAAACATGGATTAATTAACAATTTTTAATTTTAAATGCATAAAACATTAAGAAAATAAACAGAATCGTTTGAAATAATCCGCCGAAAAATATTAACCCTAGCCTCATGACTGTTGGGAGAAAAAAAAACTGAAGCCTTACTCATTTGGCGGTGGGGAAAATGGAAGATTATTTTGGCTAAAAAGTTGGCGGTGGGGAAAATGGAAGATTTTTTTGGCGGGAAAGTTAGTTTTTAATTAATAATTAAAATTCTAATTAAAATTTCAAAAAAACGAACCCCAGGTGCACATTCCCGACCTCTAAGGTATACATGTACCAAATTTGGTAGCTGTATGTCAAATGACCTGGCCTGTAGAGCGCCAACACACACAGACACACACACTTTGAGCTTTATTATAAGTATATAGATAATAACTCCGATTTTTTGGAAGAGCTTAATGAAAATATAAATAATAGAAAATATTATCAATGTTATGCAAAGATAATAGATCTTGAAACATGTCCAACCATTTTTGTTCACTCTAAACAATAAAATCTAAATATATTGATTTAATTTAGATTAAGGTTTATCTAATAATGTCAAAAAATATGAATGGTACCGATGTAACAAAAAATATTGTATAAAGAAACTAAAGTTTATTAACTTTTTTTAAGGTTTGAAAAAATTTACAAATTCTAATATACGAGCAAAACTCGAATTTCCGATGTAAATTAAGAGAGGAAAAAACCGAATATTTGAGTCATTAAAGGAACGTTGTTACCGTTAAGATCCATATTTTCATGACGAACAATAAATAGTTCGATTAGTGGGTCATTTTATACATATCTTATTATTAAAAATTGACACCATCTAAGACTTGCAGCAAATAAAATATAAGCTACTTTTGGGAGGGTTGAGGGGGTGTAAATTCTTCTTGTCTGCCTTTGTTTAAAACTATAAATGAGGAAAGAGGTTTAATTGAAGTGGAATAATATTCCAGACACAAATACATGTTTTTAACTGAATATTTATGAAAATGTGTAAAATGTGAAGCACGAATCAGTTTCAAATTGATCAGTTTGCACAAAATGAAGTATTATATTAATTAAATATTTATTTTTTATGCAGATTACATATCCATCATAGTAAAATTTTCTTTCAATTTTTATACGTGTTGAATAACATCAATTGAGAAAGCTGCAACTAGAACTTTTGTACTTATAAAGATTTTAGATTATGTATGCTTTTGTCTTTTCAAATTAAAATAGACAAACTAACTACTTTGCATGAAAACTCCTTCCTATGGTTTATTAGGATAAAATTAAAACATTCAAATCTGGTTGATTAAACTGCATATTTAGAACCGATTTCATATATTCTTATTTTTGTCGCTTTCCTTTTACAACGGCAAAAGAAAAAGAGTTAAAAAAAGGATGTCAGTGATGATGGCATATCCGCGTTACCACGGAAAGGGGGTGCAGCAGTTTCTGAGGGTAAGAACCATTGAGCACCCGACGGCAAATGTCTGACCTCCAGCTCATATGAAGATGACATACACACATTCGATCGCGCAACCCCTTTTCACATGGGGACACATTCACACACCTCACAGATAGAACACAGATGAAGAACAACCATGCCCGAACCGGGATTCGAACCCGAGACGTCCAGATCACCGGGAAGATGCGCTACCCCTACGCTAGGACGTCGGCGGCTGTCTGTGATTATAAATTTAAAAAAAAGCACCAATTAATGAAAATATAGAAACTATTTGGCAATGGAATAAATATGATACATGCATATCGGATTAAGTATTTAATTCGTTTAAAATCAGATTTTACATATTCAAATTATAGCCTCTATTCTTGTGACAAATAAAAATAAATAGAAAGAATGTTAAATGTTTATACAATTGCTTCCGAGGCAACCACAATAAATGGCTTCCATTATAGAGTATTACTTCTTTCTTTCATCATATGTAGTGTTGGAGGAAGAAGAGAATTGGCAAGGACCCTTGTTAGTTTTATTTTACTTGGATCCAAATAGGCCATAATCTTTATATTAGAGATAGGGATTTGGACTTACAGCTTTGATTGTGATAAAAATTACTGCTGAATGATAGGCTAGAACTTCATGACGCTTGCATAGATTTTAATGAATGATAGAACTATCCAATTACATCAGAAATGGCGAATGAATACATAAAAACATTTAATAGTACGAACACATTTACAATTACAACATTTCCACCTTATAAAATGAATGCTCATTCTTTTACACATCCAGTAACAGCATTGACAACAGCCACAGCATCATACTCAGCCTTGAGACACATAATAAAGAAAAATATATTGTCTTTATATTTTATATATTTTTTATTTATATAATCAGCTAACATTCAGTAGTTCCACATATTAGCTTCGGTTATAATATAAACAAAGATATACGAATCTGATTAATCCTTTATTTACCGAATAATTTTACCATCAATTTTTCGACTTTATTTTTGAACCAGTAGTTACTCCTTGCAAATAAAAAGAAAATAAAAGAATCTTAATATATTAATTAATTTAATTAATAGAAATATCTTAATTAATTTAATTAATAATTAAACAATTTTATCTCTACTTTTTGCATATATTAATTACTTGCTATCTGGGTTACATTCGTTGTTGTTGTTGTTGTTACTTATGGCACATGTCATAGACAAGCCCACTGACGAAATCAGTGATGGGTTATGTTATTCGTGTTCTTTTGAACACCTTCAAAAAAAAAAATAGTCATGTTACGAAGATATAAGCCATATTTAAATGGTACTTTTGAGTACCGTTAATAAATAAAAGTTTTGTATAATAGTAAATAAAAAAATAAAAGTTTAAATAGTGGGAAATTTAGATACTAAATGAAGTGACTAACTCGAAACAATATTCCCAAACTTTGAGAAAATAATGCTTCGAATCTAAAAGTAAAATTCTAAGAGGGAAAATATGAATTTAGAAACGAATGTGAATTATTTCATGGCTTAACTACATAATTTCCTAACTTTAAGTTTTAAAAAGTGGCAAATAAACGCTCACTTCATGACCCCTGGAGCATCTGTACCCTCTCTTAGCTCCTCTCCAATACTGTTATTAAGAACTGAAATAAATAATAATTTATTATTAATCATTTTTTATAACGAACAGACCTCAAAGAAAGCTTTCATCCAATTAAAAAGTATCTGAAACGGAAATAAGAGCAAATTTCGAATTTTAATGACATGAATATTTCTCCCCCCCCCCCCTTTCCATCCCATATTACATCAGAGTGGACAGGAGGGCAGGGAGCGGAAGAGGACGGCGTGCATGAGAAGAGGAAGACTCCCCGTTCAGTCAGGATGCTTCGAACCACTGACGCAAGTCTACTTCCTTTCGTCATGCGCCCACTCTTCCGATATGCGCACTGATCGCACAAAGCATTCATTAAGTCATTATTAATGAAATTAATTAAAAAACGCATGAGACATCATTTTATTTATTTGCAGGTGCAAAAGTAGAGAGAAAAAATCGTTTGATGTAGGGGGGAAAAAATCCCCAATGGAAATGATATTCAAAATTACTCTTAAAAATTACCTTTCTTTCCCCCATGTTTAGGGATTAACTTCCTTTTTGAAGTGAAATATCTTTTCGAAGATTTTATAAATACATTTATATAAATATTTCCTAAAATGCGTATTATCTAAGGAACACAAATAAAAAAAAAACCCACGTGCATTTTTGTAATTTTTGTAATTTTTTTAAAAGAAAAGCTAATAATATATCATTTATATTTTCGCTTATTAAGTAAGTTTGCATTTTGTATTTTTAAATGAATAACTTGATGCTCAGATATCTGTTAATCTAAGAATAACCATTACATATAAAACAAATATTACTGGGTAAATTTAATGTATGTCTGAAAACACAACTTTTTTTCTCCAGTGAATTCGTAACAAAAGGCTATAACTTCTGTTCAAATCATTATTATTTCGTATATTATACTCAAATTATTATTAACATAAATTAATATTATTTACAGAATTAAAATAAGCTATAACTTCTGCTCAAATTATTATTGGAATTACTAGTTTATTAATCAAAAATATTTAGACTTTGTATAACAATTCGGCCCTCTATTTGGAAATAATTGCTAAAGACTAATGGTAACATCATATTACACTAGCGAGGATTCCTCAGATTTTATTTCTATTTCGATTGAATAAAGATTTATTGTAAGATAATATTTATTTTGTACATCTATTTTTTGTTTATCTTTTTTAAATAGTGTTTTCTTTCCTCCTTTCATTTTTCCCATGCAATCTAACATTCTGTTACTTTATTGTCATTTTATACAATAGTAAAGGGGATGGATAGCCAATGGAGTGTGTAAATCCTCAAAATATAGAAAAAAATTTAATTGTATTTATTTCGGACTCAGTAGCCGAAAACGATATTTCATTACAATACAAAATGATAAAGTCTATCTCATTAAAGACAATGTATAGATTCAAAAATAGGACTTCAATCATCAAACTAAATGAATCGAATTTCAGTTATTGTTAATAGAAAGAGTCATGACTTAATTCAAAACTGAATTAAGTCAGTTAATTTAGATATTAAAATACTCTGGCCACTTTTCCTCTCTTTTTTTTTCTCACAAATAACTTGTGAACGGAGTCATATAGTTCAGTATAAGCACAGCACTATGTTATTTCGTAGGTGTGTGTTCAAATTTTAGACAATTAAATAGAATATAGACATAAAAACTAATTTCAAAATGCTCTGCAAAAAAAATATTCAAAATGCACTTATTTTATAACGACACAAAAATAATTGAAAAAAAAAAGTATAAAAAATGTAAGCAAATAAATAAATAAAAATCAAACATTGTCTTTACGAGTAAAATACAGGTATCAATATATTCATTTTTAAGGAATAAACATTGCAAAAAACAAATGTAAAAAAACAATTTTTAAAAATTAATTGCTGGTAAATTTTAAGAGAGTAGATTCAGCATTCATTTCCTTTTTTTAATTAAATTTTAACTCAATATTTAATAATAGGTACAAACAAAATGGAGGAAAAAAATTTAAGAAAATTCTAAATGTTTAAATTGAAAATTCACATAGATTGTCAACTTTTGAGTCAACTACAACAAGATAAAAAAACCTTCCAATCTACAAATGAATTTGAAGTATTAAAAAGAAAGCATGAGATGCTTTCCTAAATTTTAAGCATCAGTTGATTTTAATTTGAATATATTCGAATACATAACCTTTTGTCATCAAATGAAAATACTGAAGAAAAATTTCTAGTCTTGGGGCAAGATTATTAAGCAGAATAGATAATTGTCTACTTCCCCTATTCCATAATCTGGCCTTGATTTTTATGGTAAATAGAAAGACAAAGTGTTTTTTTTAAATATAAGTTGTTTAAATTGCATCTTCCAGTTGAATAAATAAATTGGCAGCATTAGCTTTAAATATGATTTAAAAGCATTTTGAAAAAGCAAGTAAAAAAAGAGAAATCTCTGTTGTTGTTTTTTTACAAGAAAAACTATTGGAACCTTAAATCATAAGAATAATTCAGCTGTTCCATAGGATTTAATAACTTTATCAGCAGCTGTCGAGGATTTTTTTAATTGATTAGTAGATTTGGTTACAGATTTTAACAACAAAACATAACAATAAGTGTAGTTATCTGCACCTGTAATAATAAGTAATTATTAGCCAAAATGTCTAATCACAAAATAGAGTGTATGTGCGTGCTTGTATGCATGTGTCTATGTGTATGTTGATGCGCTATAAAGAAACTATAAAAAATTTGAGTCTGATAATTTTATCGATGATTATGCTGCTCAAGTTTTTTGACCGATAAAAGAAAGCAAGCCCAAGAGTTTAGAGTAATAAGTACTGTAAACTCACACATAATTTCGAATAACTAAATTAATATGATTAGCTTAATTTACGTATTTCTTCAAAATGCGTGAGTGCCTCCCCTCCAACATAAATAAATTTCATGTTTTTTAGTGAACTTTGATAAAGAAAACCATCTGACATTACGAAATTAAGGCTTCCTGGTATCACTTCAAGGATAATTAGATATATCTGCATATGCTTAAAAAACAACCAACTGAACAACAAATGTCTACGTAATGGTACATTCGGCAATCCTATCGTGCAAATGATACTCCCAAATCAACAGTTGTAGTGGTTATAAATTATACCTCTTTCTTATTGGAAACATCAATAATAGTAAAATAATTATAGACCAATGAGCATCCTGATGTGAGAGAACGTTTTAAGAAAAAACGAGCACTACAAATGATCCAACAAATTATTATTTGTTCTGATTGGAGAGAAGACATCGAATCTAGGTTTAATTAAACTCTGCGGTTTTATTCATTTTTGAAAATAAATTTTGTAAATATCTAAGAAATGTGAGAATATTTATGTAAATTGTTTTGTTAAAAACTTAATTAGTATCGAAAAACGTATTTAAAAGAAGGATTAAATAATTCATTAGGATCAGACATCTTTGTTACTTACTTTATTAGTAAACAACATAAAATGAAGACCATTTTCAATTATTTAATCAGATCTTTTTATCTCTTATTTATTTATTATTTGTAGGTACAGCATTTAAATTTTCACAAAAAGAAATTAAAATATTGTAAAAACCATAAATAGTTTAGTTTAATAATTATAAAAAAATAAGCTAAAATCATTACTATTTATGCTGAATTTAGAATTTTTATAAATTTTTGATTAAAATAATCATCATTAAATTATATATTTCTACCATATACTATATCTAGACATAATTTGAGACAATTTTCCCAATATCCTTATAGCATATAAATTAACCAAAACACTTCTGTCTATATTTTATGAAAGAAATAAGCTCATGTGCACGGTTTATTTAATTTGGCATTTAAATAAAATTCAAGCATATTATTTTGCTAAGCTTATCATTATTAAATAAAATTCAATTCACATTTTCTTCACATACATGTCCAATTTTACTGCAATTCACATACATGTCCAATTTTATTGCAATACATGTCCAATATTAATAAAATTAGCATATCTTAAATTGAAATATTCATAAATAAAACTTATAACAGGGAATGAAATAGTGCTTTCCCTTATAAACATTATCATTTTATTTAAAAGGTGAAAATGGTTCCTAATAATTGAAAAATTTATTTTTTTTTAAAATCGGAAAATATATTTACGCCATCTATAGATTACTTGAATGACTATTTAATATAGATTATCTAAATTAAAAATACTCCCAATAAAAATGCAATTTTTGTTTTCTGCAAAAATTTATTCTAAACTAAAAAGCTTATGTTTCGGATTTTTATCAATTGTTTATTATAAAATTATATCATTAAATTTTGTGTGCATTGAACATTATAAATTATAAGAGATCTCTAGTTACATAGTTATAATATATACTTAATAATTTTTGACATATTAACGCCACTGCTTTACATTTCTTGAAATTTGTAAAAAGAATAACTAAAAAAAATTAAGATAAATCTCCTTTCAAATGTCTTATTATAACGTTAAAAATAAAATCCAAAGAAAATTTATTGAATCTTTTAAATTGAAAAATGATAGTTAAATAATTTTAATTTCAACATGATATGAATTCTTTTTAAAAAAAATCCATTGGTATAAAATTTTTTTAACGAAAATATATGTTTTATTTTCAACTTCAAAGCATATTATTATTATTATTAACAAATTTATATCAGAAAGAAACCAAGAATGTTGAATTATTCGGACTCTTTTCATTTATATTTCTGCAAGAAATGGGACAAATTACTTTAAAAAAAAAAAAACCCGAAACATGGATCTTAATTCTGTTCTAAACCATTTACCCTTCCGGCTTTTATGAATGTAAAAACTTTTATCACTTTTGTAAATGTAGGCTTACTTTATTACAGACTTTTATTTCCTTAAATCAAAACAACTATTCAGGCCTTAATTTTTTTTTTTAGAAGCAAATTATTAGAAAAATCTTCTACTATTTCTAAGTTTGGAAACTAAACTTACATTTTGAGTAAATAAATAAATAAAGGAGGGCACAGCTCTAGATACTGTGGATATGTTTGTCGTTCAAAATTGAAGGCAAAGTTATATATCAATTATACAATTATATATATATATATATATATATATATAGCTGCATTTTTTCAAACAGAAAGCAGAAATATTGTATTATCATTATTATTTTCCAATTTCAACATAACTTAATACTAAATCGATCATTCTCTAATGAAATTTAGTTCTTTGTTCTTGGCAACACCTAGAATTAAAATAAAGCGTTGTTTAAAGCCATAATAGCAGCCTATGCTAGATAGGTTATGATTTGAGGTGATATGTTACTTAGCACATTCTTAATGTTCATGAACTTCTTAAATAATGAATAAACTTCATTTTAAAAATGAATTCCATTCTTATGTTATTTATATTGTATATTAATCGTGTGTTGTTTATATTGCATAATAATTAATGCTTATTGTGTTCTATAAATGTTTGAAGAAATAAATCTCTTATTCATATTCCTTCTGAAAAACTTTCATAGGGAGTTAAAGCTACGAAAACAAAATTTTATTAAATATAAATAAATTCGGGGATTATAATCCTGAACCGAGACTTTGCTTTAAGAATATGGACTCCATTGTTGATTATACATGTATTGTAACCAGTGAATCCTTTCTCTTTTAGTCTCCTATTTGATTTAAAATGTAAAACCGAATTCCATGAAATTCTAAAACTGGACTTGAGTGAATAGAAATGGAGTAAAAATATTATCTCTCTGACAGGTTTCAAGCAAACAAGTTTGATGATTTCAATTTCTGGTATTTTCCTGATTCCAAACAAAAACACGCATATCCTTTCCGAAACAACAAAGACATATCAAAATTGCAACTTAAACAATATGATTTATTTTCACTTACAGATCTTAATCTTCTTGTGAAAGATCAAGATCATAGTGCAGGAAGAATAAAAAAAAAAAAAAAAAAAAAAAAAAAAGTGGCATAGAAAAAGGAAAGAAGAAAAGCACTTTTTTTGTATAAAAACTAAGGCGGGCAGAAAATTGCTCAGATTCCACGGCGCAGGAATGAGATCCTGCTGCGAAGACCCAAACAGCCACTACCAACTGCCTGAAAGAGGCGAGTCTGAAATTTTCTTTTCTCTTTTCTACAAACCGCGAGAAGAAAGGATCATTAGGCAGCAGACCTTGGCTATGATTTCTGGTTGGCTGTTTTCTCAGGTCTTTTCTTTCAGTGGTAAGGTAGTAATTTAGGGCCTTTCTTTTTCTGCCGCGCCAACTCTGTCATTATGCTTGGTTCCATTGAGTATCGCCGAATAACAAACTCACCCCCTGCCCCCCTCAAGGGCAGGCTCACGGTCAGTCTCCGATTGCACACTCTTCTGATTCGGCTGCACAATGCGGGGGGTTGGGAAAGTTCTGGCAAATTAGCTTTGCACCATCGCTCGCCTTTGCCTTCCTTCTTTCTGGACCAACAAAGGTGGCAAGCACTTTGCCACATTTTCCTACACTGAAAATGTGGCAATAAAAATGTGTTGCGGTTGCATAATTTAAATAAGGAATCCTAGATTCACATCATTTCTTAAAAGATTTAGAAATATTTTCCTACTTCAGTAGACACTCAGTGCCAATTTACATTTACCAAAGTATCAATTTACATTTGGTGTACTTTGATTTTGATAAAATAAATGCTTTGAGTCAATATCAAGAGAGTTGTATATAAAAGGATGTCTCCAATTTTGATGAGTAAAAATACAATCGAGTATTCTTAGATTTTAATTCTTTCATAATGATTTCAAATATTTTAATAATTTTATGTTTTTATCTTTAAATATATTATTCGACTGCATTAAGAATTATTTTGCACTTCTTACATCTTTCTTGGAAGTACGTGTCCCTATTCAAACAATACTTCATTTGAACTAGCTTACTTTAGTAGAAATTCGGCTTACATTTACTGTGTATTGATTTCGATAAAAACATCAAACACTGTGGGTCAATATCAAAGAATATGTATAGAGAAAGATGTCTCCAATTTTGATGACTAAAAGTAAAATCGAGTATTCTTGGATTTTAATTCTTACTTAATGGCTTGAAATATTTTTATATATAAATACTTTATTTTATTGCATTAATTATTATGCTTTATTGCGTCTTTGTGGAAAGCAAGAGGTCTCATTCAAAAAAATAGCAGCAGCCAAACTTGATTAAGCCTCTCGCCATCAATTTTGCCACGAACAGTTTTTATTTCATACATTGTGACATACATTCTCATGTATTGACAGAGGATATTGTAAGTTGCTACAATTATTGTACTTTTTTGTGTGTCTCACCACTTATTTATGCTATTTTTCTGCTTAGCGTGTTTAAACTGCAGGAAGTCTTTTTTTTTTTTTTTAGATGAAACGTGCATGATTTAAATTTATTGATTTAAACTACTGAAAAAGAATTATTGCATTCGATTTTTTTTTCTTATTTTTTTTACACCATTTTAGATTGAATGCTTTTATAGAAAATTTCCAAAATGACTATTTTAATTGAATCGTTTGATATTTAAAGGTTTACATTTAATTTTATCACTTATTGTCAATGTCACGGGAAATATTTTTTAAAAAGAAACAGCTTTTATGCATATAGGAGCACAAAACTCAAATTTTATGCACCAAAACCTTTAGTATTGATTAAAATTTTTAATTATTATCGAAGTCCTTTGTCCTGCATTTTCTGTTTGGTTATGATATCATTGTTTAATGAAAATTAAAACAAAATATTTTCGAGTGGAAAAAAGGGATGAATTTCTAAAGAGTATTTCTTCTTTGCTTCTTTCCATTATAATTTATCAAATATGATCTCATGTTTGGAACACATTTCATCAATAATCCTTTCGGTTACTAAAAAGTATTATTTTTAAAGTATTATTTATTTATAAAAGTATTATTTTTTTATTTGAACATTTCTCTTTTAAACTAATATCTCGAAAGTTACCAACTCTTATTTAAAATTAAAGTCATGAAATTAATGCTGATTAGAATTAATTAAACTTTAAACTTTTACAAAATTTCAAACTACATTTAGAATAAATCAGAAAAGCCCCTAAACTTGAAAATAAGAACAATTTGAATTTCTTAAACTGTAATTTTATATATACCTTATTTTTTACACGAATACTTAGTTTCTAGGTCTGTCGTTTCTTTATACACAATATTTCAGAAATAATTGATAAAATTAGATAATTCGTCAAATTTTTTTTCCAACAGCAAATAATAATAAAAAGACGATAGTTAATTTATTGAAATAATATTAAATAACACTATATAAATCTTCTTTATTATAAACGATATTGAAGTATTTTCCTTCTTCGGCACCAGTTCATAGAATAAAGAATATTTCAAATATCTTGATTGTTATCAATTATATATATATATATATATATATATATATATATATATATATATATAAAGAGTTAGAAGCAGCAAATGACATCAAAAAAGATCTGATAGGTTGGCACTTCAAATAAATTCAAATGTATTAGGGTAATACACAAAAACGCTCAGTATTTTTTTCCATGCATTTATTATTATTTTTTCCCCGACCTTCTGTTCTCTGCATATCTTTTGTGAGACGAGGCACACTCGCTTCAACTCTTTTCCTGATTCCAGACCCGTCAATGCAGGCTCGTGTAATTACGAAAGAGTGAGAGATAATTTATTTATGAATAATAAAAAAAGAAGAAGAAAGAAAAAGAAAAAAGAAAAAGGCGACTCCAGGATGAGTGACTCAGAATATGTGCATCCCCTTCAATTGAAAAAAAGAAAAAGAGAGAGAAAAAAAATGCCTCGACCTTCCGGCTGCGCAGGTTCCTTAATGACTGGGGGCCCTTTTCTTCGGACTGGGTTCAGGAAATTGGTTTCCGCGGATCCGGCTCCAAGGGGTGGGGGAGAGGGCCCGGCCCCGTCGAGAGAAAAGGGGTCACGTGAACGAACCACGTGATCCCAAGATGAGAAAGGGGAGTGATTCGGCTGCCACCCATCAAGCCAATCTAATGCCTGACGAAAAATTTAGCACGTTTATTCCACAAAAGAGTGCTTTTACAAGCATTATTATCAAGGAGCGTTGTTGTCACATTAACTTTCAGCTGCTCATTTTTCCTGATTAAACAATGGTCTTTGCATCGTTTTCCAACTCCGTAATGTTGCTATTATTGCCCCTTTTTAAAGGTTAAGTTCGATAATTAAGCTGATTATCAATACAATTTACACATATGGAAAAGTGCACGGTGAACTAAAAGAAAACTGATAATGAAAATTGATAAGCAAAATGTCACAGTGTCTGTCATTTCGTTTATATTGTGGGAGTATTCTAATTAATTCATTTATTCATATCGTAGAGTCTAAGTTTTTATTATATTGGTATTAAAACTTGTTCCCGAAAACTTAGATGTGGGAGGGGAAAATCTCAAGCGAAATCCACGTATTTTGTCGCGCGAAGCAATTATACTTTTTATGCGGCAAAATGCGTGGATTACTTGTGAAAATGGTGAATTGAATTCAGATATGAATTTTAACAATTGACTATATCTATGATTATGATACTTTTTTTTTTACTTATATTTATGTTGTTGATGTTTAATCTTTCTTCATCTGACTACTGAATGTAATTTACCAAAATTAATAATCAATTAAAATTTTTCTTGATAATTATTTCAAAGATTTATTTATATTTTTATGCACACATTTAATTTTACATTTATTCTCTAAGTTAATACATTTCTTCCAACTTTTTTGCACTAATATACTACATTGACCGCAACGAAATTAATTTGGGTAGTTATTCATATGGAGAGATATTTATATCCTAGTGTTTATTAAGCTTTTCCAACTTGATTTTTTATATAAAATAATTTTAACAATAATAAAGATTGAAAGAAAAGGGTCGAAGAAAATTAACTCCTCACAAATACAAAATAATTGGATTTAAAATAGTTATACATTATTTTTTACTGAAAATTTTCTGTTAATTTTTTAAAAGCATTTTTTTACTTTTAAAATTAGAGGAGTTTGAAAGATAAAGACTTCACGAAAACATTTGTTATTCTTACTGTTAGTTTAGAGTATCGCGTTTGTTATCACAACTGTTATTATAAGAAGAAATGGTATTAACTTTCAAAAAATGAGCATGAAAGTTTTCACATCGCAGTAAAAGCTTCATTCATTTTATTTTACTTCTTTTTTAAAAGAGAATGCATATTACACACACACACACACACACAAAAAAAAAAAAAAAACTCTGCTAATATAAAGTACATTAAAAATGATCTTTAAAAACTTAAAAATAAGAATTGTCTGCTTTGTACCATTTCGATTTAAATGAAGTCAGTTCTTAATCTTTAAAACAAAAAATAATGTGATTTAAAAGATGAATGCATTCAATCTTAAAGACAATAAAAATTCATTAGAAATTTGAAAGAAACCTAATAAAATCTAAACAAAAGTATATAAAAAAGCTGAAATTCAAAATCCGTTATTTCAATTCACGTTATATAATTTTTTGTTTAATTACGTCAGTTAGCAACTTTACATTAGTATCCCACTAGCAACACAAGGGTTAGTTTGGGATGAATCTTGCAATGGTGAATCGTAGTCGGATAATGAGGGCGCCATTTGAGCTGGCACTCTTCCTTCTAGCTTTCACATCATATCAACTAAGGATATCAGCATTGACGATTAGATGCTCCAGATCCAAATTTTCAAGCCGGTTCTTCGCCTTGCCTGGGCCTGGAACCTTCCGATCAGGAAGCTCATGTCATGCCATCGCGACCCCATACATTTTTTTAGACAAACATTCTTAAAAACGATATTAAAAAAAATTAGAAATTTAAAATATAAACGCATTCAATTTTAAGAACTTGAGAAAAAACTAGAAATTTAAAAATAGTAAATATTCTATTTCAGAAGAATCTAGGGACTAGTAAAAGTATCATTTCTTCAGAAACATAGTTGAATATATATATATATATTTAAATTTAAGTAATGAGAGTTTATCTGTATAGCTAAATTTGACAATACATTCTCAGATAAGCTGTTGATTTTAATATTTCTTGCTAAAACAAAAAAAGAAAAAAATGTATGCAGCTTAGTATACCATTGAAATCAATCATATTACTGATCATTAAAAAAAAATGGAAGTTTACATTTAGATTTTAAACTAAAAATATAAAATACATTTAACAGATAAACTGAGGAATGAATAAAAATTATTATATTTTAAATCAAATAAAGCATAAATTTATTTTGTAGCTCTAGAGTTTTTATTTTTATAACTGGGTGACTTTTGAGACCAGCTAGATTGTCAGGAATATTGATTATATTTATTTTCTGTTAAATCGCTTAGACGTAATTTCAAGAGCATGATTCAATTAAATTATTAAACATTAAAACCATGTTATTGTGAGAAAATTCCGAGATGAAATATTTAATGAAACTACGAAAATGTTATATATATATATATATATATATATATATATATATATATATATATATATATATATATATATATATATATATATATATATATATATATATATATATATATATATATATTAATAAAACGATCCTTTTTTAATGATTTCATAGCTTTGTAAAAACAGAATTTATACTGTGATAGTTTCGGAAATTATCAGGAAAAAATATCAAATTTCTGATTAATTTTCTAACATTCTAGCTCTCTCTTTAATGAGGATTCTAATCCTCCAAGCTATATATGTGCAAAATGTGTACCTGTAGGGTAAAAGGCCTGGTCTGCAGAATTCCAACACAAACGCATAGAAATCATTCATTTACAATCATTCATTTTTATTAATAGTAGCGATAAAATTCCCAAACGAGGCCTACTGCAGTACCACTAAAAAAAAAATTATCAGTTTCATTTTGCTGACGATCAACTTCTATATTAAATAGTATGAGCTTAAATAATTTCGAATCGCCAACAAATAAAAGATATTCAGTGAATTTTAAAATAAAACAGCCAAAAAATATCATTCCAAAATTCCTTTTATTTTATTCACTTATCTTTCATTCTAGATAGGCAACTTTGAGTATTGATGAGAGAAAAAAAATGGAAGAAAGCAGCTAGTGGAGGAAAAAAGAAAACTATTTTTTTTTTTTTTTTCCTTAAGATATTCTTTCCAAACGTACTTCTTAGGTGGACAAAAACAACGCATTTTCGATTTCCGATTCAATATTTTCTAAGTAAGAGTTTACAAATAAAAGCATACCTCGTTCTTAAGTCTGTCAGATGAATAATTTCTCGAAAAAGTCATTAATCAACTTCGCAATTTATCATTTTTCGACGAAATAGATGCTTATAACGCTCCAATACTTTTTTGTTTTTCCAGCGATTTCCACTGATCATCAGTTGACTTAATAAAAAAATCGTGAAAGATAGTTGATGCTTTCCTTAAACGAATGAGTGAATTTCAATTTCGCTGCAAAAGCAAAGCGAAACAAAACAAAATAATGATGGATTTCGAGATGTCGAAATTTAAAGTCATCAAGAAATGGAGAATCTAAGCTATATACAAAGCAAAAAGGCAGTATGGATTTTCAATGTTTTGCTTTCTGTTTTTCTTTTGTGTTTCCTGTTTTATCAACTGTTTTGTGATACTTTTTTTAAAAAATATAACTGAAGAAAGTTGACGGGTATTCTTTAAACGTCTTTTTCCTTATCTTTTTTCAGTAATTAAATCTAATTATTTCAAGGAAAGGTTTTTAAAAATAAGAAGCAGTTGCATTGCATTATATAATAATTAAGGAAGCAGTTCGCAGGTAACGATTAATTTCTAAACAAATTTAAATAAATATTTTATTACTATTAGTTTTATTTTTATATGGAAATGATCTAAAAGTAAAATTGTAGCATATTAAGTTATTTAAATTTTTAAATGAATTTCAACAAAAGAAAAATACGTAACAGATTACTTTTTCCCTTCATATTTTTCATACATTTATTTTCAGTTTTCTTTTAAATTTTACATTTGCTATTTTTGCTATTCAAGAAAAATGGAATTTACTTTCTAGATAATATATCTTGTTGCTTACATGTTGTAGATAAGATATTTCTTACATTTTAAAAAAATAAAGTGATCAATTAACTACTGATATTTGAGCTTTATATATATCACTCGGCTTGTAAGATTTTTTTTAGGAACCAGAGTACTTTTCCAAATGTTTATTCTAAATTTAATTGTATTCATATGTTTATGTTGTATAAATTTAATTAGATTTGATCTCTGGAGAACTTGGTATTTATTCATCATATGACTCTTAGTGTTTTTAAAGTGAGTTGTTCTCAATTTTTTATGACATGGCCTTATTTTATTTTTTTATTGACTCAACAGTATTATTTTTTTAGTTAAATTTTTGGCTACATATTATTTTTGTTTATACATATTAAGATGTTTATGTATTTTAATGTTTCTGTGCTGCTATTGGGCTTATATGTTAACTTTTTAATCCTTATTTTTTTAATTTGATGTTTTAAATTTAAAATAAAAAAAAGTGTGGTTTTAATGTGACGGTGCATTTGGGGCCTTGGTTCGGTATTGATGCTTTTGTAATTACATGTTTTCGTCTTAATTATTTATGTATTTGCATTTTTTTATTCTCAATGTGATTTTGAACTTGTAATTTTGTATTCTCTGCTATTATTTTTTTATAAGCGTTTTGGTTTGCTTTGTGACTAGTATTCTCTATGTGTTTTTGACTCATGCATTCTGTAAATGGAGCCATATTTGTAGTATGCTTACTTTAAATAAATAAATAGCACTACTTATATACCTATATCTACTTATATACCCATTTTATATAAATTATACGCCTACTTGAAAATACAATATGCCTACTTGTATATATTATAAGCCCTAACCTTGAAAATACAATATGCCTACTTGTATATATTATAAGCCCTAACCTTGAAAATACAATATTCCTATTTATATATCTACTTATATACCTATATCTACTAATATATACATCTTATATATACAGGGTGTTTATAAAGTCCCGGACCCATTTTGATGTTTAATAACTCATAAAATAATAAAGATAGATTTAAATTAATAACATAAATGGTTAAATAGACTCAAAAAGTTTCATGACCCTTGTCAATGAACTTCCACGTGTGCCCCCTTCGTCGCACGGAGAATATCAAGTCGATAGTCAATTTCACGCCAGGTAGCGACAAGCATGTCGGCATCCACAGAGCCATTTGCGCACTTTATGGTGATTAACAATGCTAGAAACATGAAAGGATGCTTCATCGGAGAACATTATGCTCTTCAGAAAATCAGCAGCATCTTCTATCCTCCTTAGCATATCTGTTGCAAAGGCCATCCTCCTAGGTCTATCGTTCGGTTCCAAAACTTGAACAATTTGAACTTTGTATGCATGCAGTCTTAATTTTTTCTTAATAACCTTGTACACCGTCGAAATTGGCATATCCAATTCTGTTGCCGCTGATCTCACAGATATTCTAGGATTGTGTAAAAATGTCTCTCTGACACGCTCAACATCAAAATCACTTGTGCAAGGACGTCTGGAACGTTTCTTATCTTCGATACTTCCAATTTCTAGAAAATTCTTTTTCCACCGCAAGATGCTGTTTTTGGATGGAGGATCTTTTTGGTAAATTCTTCTGAAATTTCTCTGTGCTTGCACTATCGATTTCATTTCCATGAACCACCATAAAATCTATGCTTTCTCTTGTGGTGTATGCATTCTCCTTAATATCCGCTCGAATAAAACATCACATACAAAAGTACTACATAGAACAAACACATCAAAAGTAAACATAACATTGCAATAGTTGACAAAAACAAAAGAGAGAAAAATGCAATTAATAAGCAGACAATATTTAGAAAAGTACAGATATTTAGACTGGAAAATGAAATTATCTGAAATTAACCACACGATATTTACAAAAGTAAAAATATTCAAACCTGAAAAGGAAAATATATGAGTTATTCCATCAATAAATGTCATAAGTGTGTTTATATCTTTATTATTTTATGAGTTATTAAACATCAAAATGGGTCCGGGACTTTATAAACACCCTGTATTATATGCCTACTTATACTCCATACGAGCTTTCTACCATAGTATTTAATAAAAATCACTTGGTATTGTCTGGCAAAAAAGTGAATGAGTATATTTGTAGAATTTTGGACCAGTCATGAATTCATAGAGATTAGTGATTTCGGAGATGCCTACGAAATCCGCAAGAGTGAATTATATTGCGAATTATCTCTTTTTTTCTGCTCAATTGCTTCCTCCTTATGTAGAATGTCATATTTAGATATTTAGGTGCTCATAAACATAAATAAGGCCTAGTCGTCTAAACTGTTATTATGTACGTCCCTATTTTCTAACTTAGCCGACCATGAAGGAAGGAGGATAAATCATTCAATTTTATTCAATCTGTTCTAAAAATTATTTTCAGACTGTTTTTTTTAACCACAATTATTCATTCTTTATGCAACATCTTCAAAGGATTAAATTTAGTTTGTGTCTAAGTGATTTATTGACAGAATTTAAGTAATTGTTTTTGTATATTTCCCTTATTAGATATTTTCAACATTATTTTTTAAAATTTATTTTAAATAAAATGCATACCACAAAAATTTTTTCTGCAACAGAGCGTATTAAAATAAGTACCATCAAGCACACACACATACAAAAAAAAGTTGCAAATAGTAACCCATAAAAGCATTAAAAAATGAATTCGGATTTGAATACATGTATATAATTAATCTAAAAATACTAAAAAATGTAGAAAAAATTAAAAAGTAGTAGAATCTGAATCTTAAACATATATAAGACATCTAAAATATAAATTTATTACCTGTATAATAATTTATTGAATAAAACATATTTTTGTTGCTATTTTTTTAAAAACATTTCCTCAGGTTTTCCATGAATTTTTCCAAAGTATACCGTTTTGAAGTAGAAGAAAGATATGCCATTAGAAACTTATTCCGCAATTACCAGAAAATATGACTAGTTTTAATTTTATGATATTTTGTAAAATCAAATTTCCATACTAAATTTAAACTTCTGGATATGTTGACAATATAATTAATGAGGTTTTATATTTAAACATGCTAATGAAACTGAATAAAAGAGATAAATGATTCAAATTTTTATTACCAATGGAAATGAACTTAAAAGAAGAATTGCTTATAATACGATATTAAATGATTTTATGCCAACAAAATATTTCAAAATTAATATATCTGTTAAAATGTATCCTAATCTCAGATTTAAAACTGCAAACGTTTCACTTATACTAGGTGTGATCTCTTGCCCCCCCCCCCCATCGATAGTTTAAATACAATTTATATATTTATTTTTTACTCATATTTCTAAAGATTGCAAAAAAACTTTTTTTAAGTGTGTGTCAATCGTATCTGAGATAAGCAAGGTTTAAGTTATTTTATAACAACTTTTCTATTAATAAAAATGTGTGCGTGTTCTAAGGCTTCTAAATGTGGCACAAATTGATGCTGGAATTAAACATTAAAAGCAATTTTTTTTTTAATTTCAATTAATTAAATATTAAGCGAACTCCTGACATTTCCGTTCAATAAGTTTCAGAAATATTATAGTGCAAAAATAAAGCATCATCTTAAAATTCAAGAAAATGTCTTTCTAATATTACCAGATTCTTTGCTGAACACTTTCTTGTATATTTTAAATAAAAATAATAAAATATCTGTAAGTTTATTTTGCAACAAAAGTTTCATTGTTCAAATAAAATTCAAATTAATTTTGTTGAAATAAAAGTTTCATTCTGGATTAATTTCCCTCTTTTTGTTAATAAAGGTATGAAGATATAGCTTATTTTCCAGTGTTAGATATGCTTTTTTTTTTAGACATGACATTGATAAATTTTTGAAATTATATTGCATTTACACATAAAGTTTAATTTCCGAAAAGGAAATTCATTAATAAATTAAAATCAAAATTTTACGTAAGATGATAGAAAATTAAAAATAATAATCAGCCTTTACTAAACAAAAGAAATAGAAAGATGTAAGGCTTCATAAATAATACGAGGATTGATAATTTAATATATCAAAATTTGAAGTTTACTAATATTTTGTTAAGAAAACCTTCAAGACAAAGTAACATAAAATATACAAATGAAATTTTTGGTCGGCAAAAGACCTAGTTGTAAAATATGTGACGATATATTCAATAATCAAGAATATTTGAGAATTTTTCGTATCAATCAGGAATATTAGAAAAAGTAAAATTAACTTTCTTAGTAATATATTGTAATTTTTATGATTCAAAACTTAATTATTCAAGATTTAATTATTTCTTAAAATACATATAGGCTTTGGACATATATATTTTTTAATTTGCAATATATCTTCATATGTGTTTATAGTCCTGCAGTTTTAATGCGCAATTATAATTTTTTATTTTCAATTCATTTTATGCCTTAGTTGTTGTTTGAATAATTTTATCAAACATTGTGCGACTCCAAATTTTTAATAATTTTTTTTACATATAAAGTGATATGAAAGTTGTTATTAATCAAATGAGTTACAATTTTTTTGATCAAAATTATCTTTAAATTTAGGAACATTTTTCTTCTGTCAGTTATATTTGACCGCATCTCTCTTTTTTTTTTTTTTTTTTTTCTTTTCGATAATTTTAGTATTTATATACCTGTTTTTTTTATATTGATTTATTTCATTCATAAGAGAGAAAGTATTTGAAGTAAGAATTTTTAACAAGATTTCTGAAAAGGACTCTATTTTCTGTTTCAAAATTAATCAAGTTACTATTGACGAATTTCTTCAAATATACCTTTTCCTGATCTTATCGTATGTCTATGGGACTTACAATGATCCACACTTATGATCAAAGGAAATAAATTTTAAGTTTCAAAATAAAAAAGTAATTTTAAATTGCATTTTTATTTGAAGTATATACAACAGAATATAATTTTGTATTTTTCAAATTATATAGAATTAGAAAAGGTAATTTATAACAAGAATTAATTGGGATAGGTGACCACAATACGGTCTGATGAAGTTTTAGCGAGCAGGCAATTATGTATCGGCTTTATGCACCCTTGCCAATTTGAGAGAATTATCACGGAGTGCTTGAATTCAAGGTTCTTAACCGGACGTAACAGGTGAATAGAGTAATGGTATGACAGTGATATTCCGTAGTAAATAATAAAAGCATTCTTAAAAAAAAAAAAAAGAAGAACATTTTTCTGTTTTTTTTTTTTTCGGTAATATATTCTAAAATCTGTTTTTATTAATTGTAACAGTGGTAAAAAAAAAAAAAAAAAAAAAAAAGAGGAAACACTTACTTAAGTATCATTGTTCGTTAACTGCATCGAATATTTACAATGTAAAAGTTACAAAGTTATAGACTTCTAGAATCTGTAGAATATAACGAGAATTTTTGACACTTTTTCAACAGCAACGAAAAAAAATGGAATCCATGGTAAGAGTGGTTGATTGTGGTTGATTTTTTTTTTTTTTTTGACAAATTTGCCTATTTTGATCGATTATGTTAAAAGTAACAGAATGAAATCCGGTTATTCCTATGCCGAGAAACTAATGAAGCTGACGGTGGTGAAGTGAATGTGGCAGGTTTGAAAAACACCATTTTGACTAAATAAATTTTTTTATGATGGTTTGGATAGTTTCTGATTTTCGAGAGACAGTTAAAAGCGATCCGACCAAATTCTATCACTGAAATAGATTTTTTTTTTATTTTTTTTTTATTAAAATAGCATAAATGTCTGAGGAAAATAAGAACAGAAGATCGAACTTTTTAGATAAAGTTAGAACTGATTTTTTATTTACTAAATTGAACTAATAGCAATTATTCATTTTAAAATGCATCTCTCGTATTTTCCAGAATATTCACTAATTTCTGTCTTTCTGAAAATGCATTACCCGGTATTTCCCGATCAAAGTGGTAATAGAATCATTATTAAATTACACCAAATTAAAGGTATTATAGTTATAATTTTAGTTAGTTATTGAATAATTGTGATTTTTACATGCTATATTTATAGTATTATTGAGCTTTTTCACTCGAATAATGAAATAGAACATATTTTTATTATAAAACAATATTTTGGAGTAATAGGGAGGGAGTGGTAAAATAATTTTTGAGACCATAAACTGTAGTGTCTTATAATTTTAAATATATTCTCTTCAAATCAGTTTGTTAATGTGATGAGAAGCAAAAGAGATTAAGAACATACTGGGGTAATTAAGAACATAATGGGTAATTAAGAACATAATGTGATAATTATGAACATTTCTGAGACTGAAACTAATTAATTAACAAATGAATTCGGAACGGACATTGTTTAACGAGAGCACCAGAATACGATTTTATATTCACAGGTTACGCATTCTTTTCCATCTCACATAATCGTTTTAAATCGAAGAAAATAACAAAGCAAGCAAGATTCCCTCCCACTGAATTCAGCTAACTTTACGAAACTTCAGTTTTTGTGCTTTGTTTTCGATTTTATTTTGTATAAAAATAGTATAAGAAGTATTAAATCTGACTTCTGACCAATTTGATTTACGATTTATCAGTTGGAAGGACTTAGGCTATATATCTGTGGCCCTATAATAGACATTCTACAGTAAATTATACTCTTTAATATATAACTACATATCAATAAAAATATGAGAAGAAAAATTATTCAAATCATTGTCCACTGAATATTTCGTATTCTGATTGCTTAAATACAAGAGAAATATAATGAAAAAAAATTTTTGCTAGTGTTATGATTTGAACTTAAAACTAAGAGAAATGTTAGAACAATACCAATTATTAGTGATTTCACATTTTCATAGACAAGAAAATACATATTGCTTTTAGAGGAAGCTGGTTCTATTTGTTTTCTTGAAATATGTATGTGATAATCTACATTCTGTATACACTTTGCATCATAAAATTTACTTTATTCTGGTATTATTCCTTCGCATTTCTTTAAAATCAAATTTATGCATTTACAAGTCATCAGTTCCATTTAGAAATTTTAAAAACAACATTAATGAATATTTGAATTAAATGTGACGATGATAGCTTGAAAATATAACTATGTTATAAAAACATTACGTTTCATGAGATTTGATACATTAAAAAAGGGCGGATTGAAAGTCCGCAAAATGAGTATGTATGTTAATAAGAATCTTAATATGAAGGTATTTTATTAAAGGATCCAACAAAATTCTAAATATTGGATTTATAAAACTGGAAAAATATATAGCAACATCTAAATGGGCCTTTGTACTTAATTTACAATCTTAAGCAAAATTATCTCACAACTTTTCAAACATCCACATAAAAATGAAAGATCAGTAGCTATTAAGTGATGTCTGAGAGTCCATTTCGATTTCAAGCATATTCAAAAGACAACCAGACTGTACGCTGAGCTTCGATTAACGATAAGAACATGAAATGCTCCACTCCTAGTAACTCGTTACTGTGATTTTTTTGTAAATTCAATTATGGGAGTAGAGACAGATAAAAGATTCTTTAGCGCTTAAAGGAAGTACGATATTTTAGACAAGTTGAGATTTATTTGCTGTATTTATCATGGCTGGCCATAAAATATTTGACAAGCGGCATCAGTCGTAAAGTTTCATCGCAAAGTCATATCGATTATAGAGAGAAACTTAATAATTTATTTGCCTTTAATATCTTTTATTGATATTTTTGTCTCTTGAGTTGAAGATACTATGAATAATTGGTCATACCTTGGTCAATTGATTAATATCCAGAGCAATTAAGCACTAACATCCCTTTTATAGAATCCTTTTGCTATGTTTAAATATTCCAGAGCCAATTCGTTGTATCTCTTGCATTTTAAAATCTTGTTGCTGTAACAATTGATTGATGAATCTTCTTTGATGGGCTGTCAATATACTTTCGTCCTTTTTTGACTTGATTAAAGATTGGCCTTAAATTTAATTGTATGATATTATTTGGTTATATTATTAATGGATTAGTTTAGTTTATAGATTGGTACTGATTTTTTTAGATTGATATCTTTCAATCAGATTTCTGAATTACCTCAATCAGAATTTCACAGATTTTCCGAGAAATCTAGAACTACCTAAGATAATTACAAAAAGAGAATTTTATGGAAAATAATTGTTTTCCATTTTCAAAACAATATTGTAGTTAATTCAACTTCTGAGAGAATGAATGGCAACCGAAAACCTGACATCGAATGATATCACGAAATACATCTCTAAATCCATCATCTGGTGCAGTTTAAAAGACAAATGATTACATATTTTTATTTGTTACTAGATAAGTTATTGAAATCAAACTTTTACCCCAAGAGCACCGAGTCTGTGCAGTTGTGTGTAGAACAAAATGTTGCAGGCACAAACTTTGCAATAAAGAACCACTTCAGTAATAAGATTACTTATCAAACGTTCTAATGAATGTACACCTTGTTCAAACTTCTGTATGCATTTCAAAAAACATGCTTATTTTTGAAATATTTCGGCATGTCATTATTTGAAATTTCACAATTTAAATTTGGAGATTGCCTGTCGGAAGAAAAGAATCTTCAAGTATTGAAACATTAAATATTATTCCGTGAATTCTGAATGCTCGTATGAGGTTCAAAATTATTTTATATTTACAATATAGACAATAATTGCACGTACTGCTACTAAATTTAAATCGATTGTTCTTTAAAATAATAAAAAGTCCTATCTAAACATCCGAAATATATTTCATTTTTTTATGAAATGAAGCAAGCAATATTAGTGACATGTTTGCATCTATATTAAGAGAAAAAAGATTTTGCTGCATTCCCAATAAATTGTGGAATAAGGAAAAATATTTTCTAATGTTTTATTTTGTATTCTTAATGTTATGTATTATTTCTACAATATCTCTTTTACTAAGCAGTGTATTATAAAATCACTTTCATTAAGCAGTGTATTACAATATCACTTTTATTAAGGAGTGTAATACAATATAGATTTTATTGATGATGATGTTGTCGTGCCCGCGTTACCACGGAAAGGGGCTGTAGTAGCTTCTGAGGGTAAAGACCCCTGAGCACCCGAGAGCAAAAGCCTGATTTCTAGCTCATGAAACTCACACATATTCGCTTGCACAACCCCTTTTTACAGTGGGGGGATGGCATATTCACACACCTCACAGATAGAACACAGATGATGAACAACCATGCCCAAACCGGGATTCGAACCCAGGACACCTAGATCACGGGGAAGACACGCTACCCCTATGCCAGGACGCCAGCATCGACTTTATTAAGTAGTATATTGTATCACTTTTATTAAGCATTGTATTAAAATATCGCTTTTATGAAGCTTTGTATTTCAATATCTTTTTTATTAAGCAGTGTTTTATTACAATGTCACTTTTATTAAGCAGTCTAATACAATATCACTTTTATTAAGCTGTGTATTGCAATATCTTTTTTATCAAGCAGTGTATTACAATTTCACTTTTATTGAGCAATGTATTACAATATAGCTTTTATTAAACAGTGTATTATATCACTTTTATTAAGCAGAGTTTTACAATATCACTTTTATTAAGCAGTGTTTTACAATATCACTTTTATTAAGGAATGCATTACAATATCACTTTTAATAATCAGTGTATTACAATATCACTTTTAATAATCAGTGTATTACAATATCACTTTTAATAGGCAGCGTATAAAAATATCACTTTTATTAAGCAGAATATGAAAATATTGACTTTTATCAAGCTGTGTACAACAATATCACTTTTATTAAGCAGTGTATTACAAAAAATCACTTTTATTAACCAATGTATTACAATATCTCTTCTATTAAGCAATGCATTACAATATCTCTTTTATTAAAGAGTGTATTACAGTATCTCTTCTATTAAGGAGTGTATTACAATTATTAAGCTGTGTATTAAAATATCACTTTTATTAAGTAGTGTATTACAATATTCATTTTATTAAGCAGAGCTTCATTCCTTAAACTAAGCAAAATCTAACAAGGAATTTATACTGCTCTTAGCAGATAGACTAGCAGCCATTCTTCTTTGTAGGATTACTATTCTGTTGATTTAAAATAGCTGCTGGGTAATTTTTTTCTCTGCAAGACATGGATTTTTTTTTTCTTTCCTTTTTTCTCCCATCTTTCTGAATATTTAAACGGATGGCAGAGAAAAATATTCTATAGAAGAAAAGATGTGGAAGGGGAGGGGGAGGAACAAAAAAAAGAGAAGAATAAAGGACAGGGAGGGGGTGAACGAAAAGAGGAATGAGTAAAGAGAAAGCTTCAAAATTGCAGAGCTGTCTCCCGCAGCTCATGAATCATCCCATTTTCTTTTCATCCTCCTCTACAAATATTTATTTGTGTTTCGCCCTCATAGAAATAAGTTCGAGTTCTATCGCGCCCGGAATCTACAATAGGACCAACTCCAGCTGTTTCTGAGCTACTGGAATCGGAATGATTTTCGGATTGTCTTCTCTCGGTTTTTAGCATATGCCAAAGTTCTCGGCCATCATTATTTGTTAAAAATTACTGTGGTTATTGTTATTGTGCTGTTGAAGCATTGCATTCCATTGAAGAAAATGGTATTTATAGTAAAAATATTTATATTATTTATTATGAAATAATTTATAGTATTACTGTTCCCTTTTTATATATATATTATCTTAATAAATCTATATATTTAAAATAATTGACAAAACTAAAGAACCAGTCACTCTGCCTCAATCACTAACCCGATTTTGCCAATATTTTTATTATTTGAAAACTATTAGTTGTAGTTGGAGGTAATTGTATTCAGGGGGTTAATTTATAAGCTATTGAAATGGATCCCCATATAATATATTATATAAATACCGGAAGATCCTACTGTCCTGACCATACAACTTTATAATCAACCCTTATCAAAATTATTTGACCACTTTCGGTGCGAATTTCATGATTCATCTCATCGTTTCATTTATCAGATAATTTGCCCATTTAATACCACTCCTCTGCCCCCTATCTTACATTTACTAATTCCAACAGCCAAACTTTACACAGGGTGATACAAAATTCAAACAGATTTTAAGGCTGGTATAGGACACCGTAATAATCATTTACTGTATGATAATGTATGGCGCAAGTGGTACGGCGACCGACGCAGCATAAACACATGAAATAGAGATGAAAGGGAAGAGCAATGGAAAGGAAAGAGACTAAAGAGTTCTGGGATTCAATGGATTATGTGTGGCTGAAGAGTGTTTCTGTCTCCTCGATTCCCCAATTTATCCAGCCTGAATTATTTTTCATGGGTCATCTGAAGAGTCTTGTTTATATAACTCCATCTGACTTAGATGAAAATCCACTCGTAATTGCTCGAAAATTCGTAGCTGATGCACATATGCTTGGCCTCTTTGGATGGATGTATATTGCTTCACCAAAGTTGTCAAGCATGTAAAGCTGCTGGTGCAAGCAGTTTTGAACAATATAGTAAAAATTGTAATCTTCAACGATGCTGTCATTAAATACTTTTTTATTTTCTTTCATTTCTTATTTCCTGTGTATGTGTCTTACCACGTCATTTGCAGATATACATTCCTATCTAACAAATGATTGTTATAGTATCCTGCAGGAAATTTTAAAGTTACCTTACCTTGAATTATGGATATCCCTATATAATTATTTTGCTTAAAAATTAAGATCAGTATAAGAAAGTATATTGCAAGTAAAAAAGGGTAAAAATTGTAATCCTACTTTGTGTATGATACCTAGCCAAGCTCATCTGACTTATGATTAAGGAAAAGTTTAGACCGTTCTGTCGGTGAAAGGGGCATTGGAGCACCAGTGCAGCGCCTGAAGTACAACTTTAACTAAGCTCCAGTACGCGAGGGTAAGTTGTTTTCTCCAGGATTTGAACTAAAAAACAATCTCCATGAGTTATCCAGATCATTTGCTGACCTATTTACTGTTAAGGCACACGTTATTTTGCTAAGTTCGAATAATCCTTTAAGAGCACAGCTAAAGCCTTCAATCTTCCTTCTCTAGATGACCCCCAGGGGGGCACCTCGGAATGAGGATGAGATGCTTCTGGCATGGTGGTTGGATCTCTCCACCCTGGAGAGTACACTAATAGGTGGGGGATCTGACTCCTCCCATCGATGACGGGACGTACTTCCTTAGGGGAGGGTTGTACCGTGGCCGGTGACGGCCCTTAGGACTCACAGTTCCCGCCAATGTTGCTGTTGCGGCGGTCTGGTCATTCAGTTTTTATGGTTTAAATCCATGTGCCTTCGTGGCGGGTCGGAGAGTTAGATGGTTGACTTCCTTCTCTAGATAATATTATCCAACCATTCGTTACTTAATCCACTAGGACACTATTTTATTGCATGGCTGCATTATTGCACATCTCTTTGAAGCCAGAAGTGGGTATCATCAAAACTTTCTCAAGAATTAAGTAATAAATATATTTGTATATTATAAATGTGGTGTACGATGCGTCATCACTCAACTAGCCAATAAGAAGCTATCTGATTCCCGCCATTAAAACTGTATTCAGTACTGTAATAGCGTTCATAGATGTAAAACTGCCCAGCCGTTCGTCCAGTGTATTAAATTCATTTATGTTATTATGTTCATTATGTTAGTGTGTGATTCTTGTAATATGAGCCATCTCTAAGCATTAATCTCATCCGGGCTTTCTCCGAGGGCCCGTGAGAGATATTTGATTTGATATATATAATCCGATTAGTAGAGGCCTGTTTTGCGAGCCACAGTTAACATGTCTCTATGTAAATGCCTTACCTTTGAGAAATAATACTTGAGGAACAGTCTATTAGCATGCGATTTTTAGAGACTTCTCTGGAAATTAATCGCAGGGATGCGGTTAATACGCAAGTATCAGAAAAAGTAATGGATCCATCTATTCAACCGACTGAAACTAAAATTTGAAATGGATCCACAGTTGCAGTCACAAGGCAACATACTAATTTCATTGATTTAAGTCATTACGTTTACATTCTTATGAATGTACAGATTGACAGACCTCCAGTCTCTTGACAGATTTGTTTTCAATTTCGATAAGAATCTGTACTTAAGATGCTAAATCTGTTTCCCAAATATTGTGCATCTAACTTTCCTTGTTTGATAATTATCTTGTTCACTTTTATTCAGATAACCAGACAGACAGACTTTTCTCTGACCGAGTTTCCTCCAAAATATGTTAAAATTGTCTATAATCTATAAATTTGATGTATATACAAAATATCATAACAATATTATCGTATTTACAGAACAGACATAATTCCAAAAAAAAAAAAAAAAAAAAAAAATCCGACTAAGAGAGGACTGAAAAGTGGAGATTCATAAAAATTCCACTTTCGAATATTTCGACGATTATAGTAGTTTCTCTTTATATTCTTCTTATACGAGAGAATAAAAAGAGATCATTTCAATGAAGACTCTGTAATAATTAAAAGGCTGTATAGCAAAAAGGGATTTTGATTGGTTAGCTCATTATTGTTTAGCATAAATACTTCAGCATCAAACATTATAAGACAAATGTGCAATATGATATGTAGTCAATTTCAAGCCAATATGCAATATTAAGCCAGTATGTAGTCAAGATCAGCTATTCAGGTTAAAACAATCACAGCTCTCGTCAATTAACTAGCAAGAGTTTTTTTTAGTTTAGTTTTAGTTATATTAACGTCCCGTTGTAAAGCAACACTAGGGCTATTTTGGGGCTGACCTCGAAATTTTGAACCGCGGTCAGACGACGACACCTGAGCTGCCACCGCCTCTCCACGCCACACCAGCGGGAGGACGTTTGGCATGACTGATTTAACGTGCAACAGACCCCCTTACACGACGGTTCTTTGGTGGAATCGGGTCTCGAACCTGAAACCCTACGGCTCATAAACCGAGACCTTACCACCAGGCCACCGCGGCCCTTAACTAGCAAGAGAGATGGTCATGGTTGTGGTTTCTATAAAACCCTAAACTTGATTCCGTATAATAGAAGTTGTAAGCTCTTGGCCCTCACCAATTCTGGCGATCATATCACAAATATGTATATATAGAATTACACAATGTAAACACTTTGGTGATTAAATGACACACTTAAACTATCTAGAAAGGTTCTAAAATTGTTTGGTGACAGTTTTTGATATGTGATATAGCATATTGTTATCATTAATCATTAATTCATAAAAAGATGAAAAGAGTCACAAATCAATGTTGCAGCTGACCATACTGATTTTTTAGATAACTATCTAGTTTAATTTTGCTCAGAGATCTTATCATACCTTATCAATCTGTTATAGAATTAGCTTGCATAAAACTTTATTAACGGGAAAGGTCTATTGCCTTATGTGATTTACATCACATCCGAGAAATGCCGTCATCAAATAAAAAATAAAACAGATTGTCATATCAAATACCTGATTTTCGTTGTCTAGGACCCCATTCCTGCATTCCGATCTCAGGACATTGTCGAAGTCTCCGTTTAGAATAATTATAATAGAAACGGTGCTATGTTACCAGGCATTATTGACGTGAACTACTGTTGCGTAGGCCTCGTCGATAGGTATCGAATGTTTTCTCACTCCTTAGTAACCAATTGACGTAATGTCGATAGTCTGTTACGGCGGACGCCCGTTTAAAATATCACTGAGCTTGATCATCTTGCAAACATGTTCCAATACTGATAAAAAGCCATATCTTCCCCAAGAACTTATGATAAGCTTTTCAAACATAGTACCAGAAATTTTAAAACCTATCAGCTTAAGAAATTCTGTGCTTCTTGTATTGTAACAAGATTGAATATCCCTAAGCAAGTAGTAGATAAATTGCGAGAAATAAGGTGTGAGAAAGATCTTGTTACTTTTTATAGAATACTAGCTGGTACCCGACACTTTGCTGCCACAGAAGCAATAATTTTGGATATATCGTTTGAAATTTGTGATAGCTGTCTTGTTTAATTAGGAATGATAGAAAGAATGATATTTATTTTCTTTCAGACAATGAATACATTCAAATTGAATGATATATAAAAAAGAAGTATACATAATATTTATTCTGTTTTTACTTTAGATATAATAATCGTAATATGTCAATAACCTTCACGCAAGTACAAACAATAAGTTGGAAAACTTTTATCGCAATCAAATGAACGGTACGGCAGATTATAAAATACCAACAAACAAAAATTCATTTTTATATGTTAGATAAATATTCAATTATTTAAAAGTATATACCCCATTTAATTCTTTTTACGGGAAGGAAACTCAAAAAGAGCGTACTTTTTCCATTTCTGCTCATTTTTTGTTAATAATTCGGTGATTACCAAAGTAAAAAAAAAACATCAAATAACAGAATAATATCAAATTTATGAAACTGTCGAAGTTTTTATTGGTTGCCAATAAATTAAAATCAAAAGTACATTTTAAATGTTATGCAAGTAAATAGGTTGGGAACTTTACAGTATTCATTTAAATTAATGGACTAAAGGCAAACTGGGCGAAGAATTCAGTAAATTCATTTACATTTAAAATATCATGGTACATCTACCTATATAAAGTTCTTGAAGCTGCATTATTTCATACATGGGCACAAAATTTCATCAGTTCTTCCATTAATAATTTACATCTTAAAGAATAAATTCTTTATCTTTGGTAACTAGTTCTTTCAAAAAATCTCAATTAAAAATCTCAATTTCCAATTGCATCCTTTATCCTCGAATAGGAAATAGACTCTCATATGGTCTACAATTAAAAAACTGAGAGGCGGCTCTTGAAGGAACAAACCAAACTCTGGACATTCCGGAAAGTCTCCTTCAGCAAGACGAGAAATCCGGCGCAAATAACAGAAATTCCTCTTCGAATTATTATTCCGAGTCTCCTTCGAGATGTCCTGCGAGGACATTCCCCTTTCGCATTCCTCCCTTTTGTCCTTCCCATTAGTTAATCGAGACGTCTCCCGTCCGGGGGACTGATTTGATTGTTGGCCGCCGCGAGGAATAATCAAATTCCTCTCATTAGACTGTTATTACGGAGACGAGAGGGTGATTTATGGCACCCAGCGGCGAAGAAAAGGCTTGAAATCTTGCCGAGCACTTCCCAAATTTGATGGTATGCGGACGCTTTAAAGCTGTAATTATTTGCCTCAGAAAATGCAAATGATTCGCCTTGGAAAAGCGTATTTTGTTCGCGGCTTCATAATAAAGTTTATGAAATAAAGACAGTAAATCAAAGTTAGTGCAGGTTTTCATGTTTGGATAAGACCTACAGGGATATCCCCCCCCCCGCTCTACTTGCAGGAAGGCTGTTTCTAAAATTATAACTCAGCACCTAGGTTCCCCCAAGAATGAAACCATCCACAGCGAGCCAGAATTTGTAAATAAACAAATTAGAGTATACTTTGCTGGAAAGTTTCGTAGATCATGATAATAAAGGAATATTATCGTTAATTTGAAATATTATTTAAAATATGTGCGTCATAGATGAATTTTCTAGGATCTATGGAATATATGCAGATGAATTTTGATATTTTTGTAGCTATTTTCCCTTATATTCTTCAATATCATTAAACGAAAAAATTCTAAAAACACTTCATTTAGATTTATTATTTATGTTGAGCCAAAACATCTACCAATAACGTTTCTAAAGGGTGTACCAAAATTAAAGCAAAATTTGAATTTGCCACCAATCGTAACAGTAAAATATTGGCAACTCTATTAAAAAAACATTTGACAGCTGATAGCTTAAGGCTAGTAAAATTAGAGTGTTATACGATAGAACAAAGTGTTAACGCAAGATTTGAATTGAATTAAAAAAATACAGTTTTCTCTTTAAATTGTTATATTTTTATTGAATCATAAAGTAGACAGGATAGGGTTATGTATGGAATAAAACATATAGCGAATGGCCTCCACGCTTTTGCTGGCCCATACGCACTCTCTTGTGGAAATTTACCATTATCATTTTGCATAAATGTCGCTGAATTTCCTCCTTCAATGCAGGCATGTTTGTGGGATTGTTGACATAGATCTTTGACTTCAATAACTCCATAAAAAAAGAAATCCAATGGTGTTAAATCACACGATCTAGGCGGTCAATCCTAAAATTTTCGAACTGTCGCCGCCAGATTTTCATTGTTTTTGAAATATTGTACAACAATGAAAACATTTCGGTCTATTATGTAAAACTCCATTTTTACTAATCCTAAACTTTTAGCTGTCGAATGGTTTTTTTAAAAGAGTTGCCAACACTTTATTACACGAATGGTGGCAAATTCAAATCTTACTTTAATTTTTGGACACCCTTTATTTTCAAGCAAATGTCATTTCATATGCAGGGATGCGGTTCTGTTGAGAAGAAAGAAATTGAGTAATCTACGAAGTTGTTCAGAGGAAGAGAAAAAAAAAGCTTTATTGGAGTATTTAAAGTTCACCAACCACATGCAACTTAATTATTAAATTTATGGCAATTATTTTCTGCCATTTACAGTGCCACTGTGTTGCAAGTTACAAGTGAGGCCACAGAACAGCACAGAAAATGTAAGTGATGATTTAAATATAATATTACTATGAATCTGTAATATCACTTTTCTACAATTGCTTCTTTATCATCATTAAAAAGAGAGGTTTTTAGATGTTATTAATGAACTCCAGATAGGTAATTTTTTCTTGATTTTTCAGAAAATAGGAGGACACAACAGCACAGAAAATGTAAGTGATGATTTAAATATAATATTACTATGAATCTGTAATATCACTTTTCTACAATTGCTTCTTTATCATCATTAAAAAGAGAGGTTTTTAGATGTTATTAATGAACTCCAGATAGGTAATTTTTTCTTGATTTTTCAGAAAATAGGAGGACACAAAAGTAAAGGTTCTAGAGAATATAAGAATTATGAAGATATCTCTATCTGGAGTCGAGATATAGATCTTTCTAAACTAATTCCATATCCTACTTGGAGATTATAAAAGGTAAAGCGCTCATACGAAGTTTTATTCTCTCTTCGGAATGAGATTCTTATTTCTCTAGAAAGAGAGCTCTCTAGTTGTTTCAACTGAGCTGTTTTCTATTTAGCAACATGCAACATGCTTGTGTTGTTAATATTTATAAATACTGCTCATTTTGTATGTCTTGACAGTGCTTTTCTTACTTGAGCTTCTTGTTTTCCGTCGAATAAAACGTCTTATATGTATCATACACCCACCAAACACACCTTCTTGCATCTTAACTCAGCAGATTATTATGCTTTTTGCATATCTTGACTATGCTTTCGCATTTGCGCTTCTTGTTTTTCATCAAATTGACGCAAGAGCCATGCTCAGCTATGCTGCATGAAGTAAATGATTAAACTATAGAATAGACTATAAAAATGTACTTATTAAAACGTAAAAGAAAATGTATCAACGTAAGAAAGCATAAAATTTAATGAGGTAGATAATAAATGCTCAAGAATGTAAAATGTTAATATTTTCAACTGAAATACCGACACGAAAAAAGGTGAAACAATGAATCAAAGTTAAACATAAACAAGCATTAAAAGGATTTAAATATAATTATAATAGCAAATGACTTTTAAAAAGTTAAAAATATTTTAGTGGTACTTTCACAACCAGGTTTTGTAATGTTAATAATAATAGTGACTTTAAAAAAATGTAAACGAGAGGATTTAAAGATTGGACATTCGATGAAAATGAATTTAATATTAAAAATAATTTGTCACGATGGGCATACTTGCACCTTTCCATCAAAAATGAAATATCTGTGGTTAATGCGAATATGTCTAATACGAAAGCGAGTCTGTTGACATTAACCTATTGTATAGGAATAATAAGTCACAAACCAATGTTGGATTTCACAGAACATAATTTTTTGTGGATCTGCAAATCCTATAGGTTTTGTCAAATTATATAAATACAACTATTTAAGAACTTCCTAACATCATAATATGGAAGTCCTTGGATTATAAGACTTACATATTATGATGCTGAAGAATTTGCTACAATATTTGCCATTTCTTTGTCATAAATTACTGCAAGACTTGGACTGATTTAGAACTCCTCATTTTGTAAATTTGAAGTGCACAGAATACGGAAAAGAATGAGATATATCCGAATGTGGTAGCGGAAAAACATTTCCAACTCATTCGTGCTTTTAATATAGAATATGAATTTTCACTGAGCAGAAGCTGCAATGTTCTATAGATCACAGAATGTCAGAACCGTAATCTGATGACAAGAAAGAATATTTCCCAAGTAGTATCATAAAGACCAATGCAATAGGTAGATTTAAAAAAATCTCTCTAAATGCAACTTCTGATTATGATTTCCTAGTGCAAAACTGCATCTATTTGAAGCTATAAGTTGTTGCAATTCACATTCAATTAAGAGCGCGAACATTTATTATATCTTTATAATCCAATCTGTACTAACAGTGAATTTGATGAGAACGAAAGATACACACGCATGTTACATCCCTAACAACATAAGTGGTTCGATTTTCTCGGAAAATTCGAAGGAACTTCTCTTCCGTCACACACACTGGATCGAAGATAGGTAAGTGATTTGATAATCTCTTCGATACTGCTTAAAAATCAAAAAGCGATTCACCGATACCTTAATCGTTTTCTCTGGGGACGGAAAACTCTCCCTGGATCAGTGCAGGGGAGGTCCATTAGCGTCTACGGTCCGCTTCGAGCGTAATTAAAGAGTCCACTCCCGGCAAATCATTCGCAACAGGCCCTAAGAAACACCTCTTTCTCTGAAAGAAAATCAACCCGTTTGGATAATCCCTCCCACGCATGGTCTGGGGGGGGGGGTCGAGCAACACACTGTACTTACCGATGATGTATGCTGCGTAACTCGACGCCCATTTTTTGTCATCAAATTGTCGTTAGCGCGTAACTTGTAACGATGTCTTTCCATCCTTCCCCCTTTCTGCCTTTTATTTTTTCGTTTCTCTCGATATGTGAATTCCTCTCAACACCCTTTCATGCTTCCCACGAATCTTGTATGTTTATTCGAAGCATTGGTTGGATTTTCTTTGTTTATTTGGAGTATTTCTGGATGGTAAGTGATACGGTTGGTTGGCCGATTGTTTTTGCAGATTCGATGAAGGTCACACCATTTCTGTTGGCCCTGGTACTGAAAAAGAGAAAGAAAGAATCAAACCGTTTTGATCTCTGATTACTCTGACAAGACTGTTTGCGAGACCTTTAAGTTAAATTGCAGCTCCCTGAGGAGAAGATTTATAATCAATGACAAATCGACACCTCGAGAAAAAGTTACGAATGACCCCGTCACCAATGAATCATTTCGATTTAGAACTCTAGATTAGTTTAGTTTAGTTATATTAATGACTTGTGTGAAAGTAACACGTTTGCTATATTAGGAAAGACTCGCAATACTGAACGACGATCTGATGATGTTTTTCACTATAGAAAGAACTGAATGAGCCATCATTTCAAAAATAATATTTCTTTACAAAGAATATGCATGGACAATTCCTTTGTAGAGAATATACATCACAGTTTGAAAGACATTTGAGTTACATTACAATCGCCTGAGATTTATAGAACATGACAAATCGACGTTATTCAAAAAAATTACAAAAGGCCTCGTCACCAATGAATTACATCATTATAGAACTCTATAATAGTTTAGTTTAGTTGTATTAATAACTTGTGTAAAAGCAACACTTCGTTATACTGGAAATGCATAATCAATCATTTTGCACAGACTATACGACATATCTTTGAAAGATCTTTAAGTTACATTACAATCTGTTTAGAAGATTTATAGTCATTGACAAATCGACAATATTCTAAAAGTTACAAATGGCCTCGTGATCAACAAATAATATAATTATAGCTTAAGAACTCTAGATTAGTTTAGTTCAGTTTTATTACTTATCTGTGTAAAAGCAACGGGATTATTATTTTGGAAGGACCTCGCAATATGGGACTACAATCAGCGAATAATAAGATTGATACGGTTGTTTAAATATTGCAAAAATAAACTGAACAAACAATTATCATTTAGAATATGGTATTTCTTTACAGAGAGATCATCAATCAAATCGTTTCTTAATAGCTATTTTTTAAACCTTAGATATAGGCATGTATTTCAATTATAAAAAAAGCTCTAAATACCGTAAAGAATTATATTTTTTGTTGTTCAATAAATATATGGTTGCAAACGCTTTCAATTTTTATTCAATCCCTCCACCAGCTCTATTATTCTTATTTAATAAAAAAAATTTGGCATGTTAATCTTTTAAATAAATGAAGTTCCGCAATTCTGTGATTAAATTTGAACGAGTTATAAAGCTTTGAATATCTTTATTTTATACTATTTTGCATCATTTCAATGATGGTAAAACCGCTAATGAATGGATGGTATTTCTTCAAGGTGAACCCTTTGCTTGGTTTGAATTTAAGAAAAAGTTTCATAATACAATCGGACTCGGTCACACATGAACACATTCGGTCACACATTTTTTATTCAAAATGTTAATATTCAGAAATATTTTACTAAGTATAACTCATAAAATTAATAAGGTGTATAATTTTTTTTTCATTTTGAAATGCCACTTTTTAATAGTTTAGATATTAGCCATTTAGCTATAATTAGAGCGAATATTCTGCATATTACTCGTATCTAAAATGGAATGGCTTTGAATCATATCGCATATTTATAAATATATTAGAGTTACATTCAAGAATACTTTAATGGAATAACGGCACATCCCATGTAACTTTACTACCATTTAAAACATGAGCTCTCATTAACTATATTTCTTTTGTCCCTATTTACAAGAGCGGTAAAACAAATGGGCTTGATATCTGTCACTGCCTTTGTGGAACAATATTTGAGTCAATTTATAATATTCTTAGAAACGATTTATAGTCAATGACAGCTCAGAGCTCACAAGTCTACGAACGATTTCACCATGAATAATGACGCTATAGGCTTTTCTGCCTTCCCAAAAGTTCTAGAAAGAATTCCATGAAATTAGACAGTTTAACTTTATTCATTAATTATTGAAAAGATTTTATTTTACATTATAATCTTTAGAATATGGTTTATTATCGATGCCAATTTATGTTGACAGTACGTGCGAAAGATAGCGTCACTATTGTGTATTGATATACGCACTTCTATCTGTCTAAGAGCTCAAGAAAGAATTTCTCTGATATAAAATATTCATTCTAAATGTTGAGTTTCTCTGCATAGTACAATTTAAAGGAGTTCTATTCAGACATAAAAATTTTTATTGCTCTACAATTATAAGCAGGGTTACTTAATTGTGAAGAAAGTCACACTTTATAATTTTTTTCTGTACTTTCAAGTTATTGATAGTTAAATAGGCAACAAGCCTGAATCTTGTATATACAAGTGAATTCCTTTTTCCTTTTGTACGTATGATTCACTGTTTTATTTTCCTAGTTAGGTATAAGCTCTTATCGATTGACTGCTTAGTTGAAAAAGTAATGTCTATTAGCATTGATTGATATATCGTGTCTTTGTAAACAGAATAATTAACGAAAACAGTACAATTTGTAAACAGATAGCTTTACAAACTATATCAGAAATTAGCTGTGCTCAGCGCATTTCACATTTGTTCTCAACATTTACTTTACGATAACGTGCTTAACAATTTTCATTGAATAAAAAATAGAAAGTGAAGAGTTTGAATCTCTTTGCAGGATAGTTTATACCTACAAATAAATGCCGTTCTTTTAACACTAGTTATCTTACAAGGTGTCTGCAATGTTTCTCGAAATTCTGAATGTTATAAAATATTATGATGGTATAAAAACAATGTAGCAAAACATTTTGCGCAACTAGAGATTAAAGACATAAGAGTTCAGTATTTTGGATACAGATAATATTATCCAGTGGGAATTCTTACATTTGTTGAGGTACGTCAATAGTTCAGCGGGTTAAAACATGACATGGCTAAAAAGTATAAAACAACTGAAGAATGTTCTAAAATCTATTTTCTTACCGTGACAGCATTAATTAAAACTAAAGAATCCACTCAACAATGAACTGGTTGCTGCAATCGGAGAGACAAATGAAATATTTCCTTCAAGCAAAACACAAATATAAGTCAGTTTCTCCAGAATGTCATAAATTACTCAGTGCTTCAAGGTAAACCAGCTTCTTCAGAAAGTCTCCAAGAAGACGATATCCCCCCCCATGAGAACCATGTTAGACTTCTATTTCAGATATTATCTAGGTGCTCCAAAGTCATTTGATCAATAAACAACTTGCGTCTGAATGTAAGCCATCTTTTTCAGAATATCCTTCAAGAAGGCAATACCTTTCCTATTAATGTCATATCAGACCTTTACTTCAAATATTGTCTAGGTGCTTCATTCAGCCACTGGATCAATAACACAACTTGTATCTGTATGTAAACCATCTTCTTCAGAAAATCCTTCTAGAAGATAATATCCACCTATCGGAAATATGTCAGATGGCTACTTCAGATATTATCTAGGTGCTCCAAAGTCATTTGATCAATAAACAACTTGTATCTGAATGTAAACCATCTTCTTCTGAAAATCTAGGGTAGATACACAATATTCCGTTTATTGAAACCCTGTCAGAACTTTACTTCAGGTATTGTCTAAGTGCTGTAAAGTCATTTTGATCAATAATCAACTTGTACATGCATGCAAACCCTCTTCTTCAAAAAATCCTCCAAGAGGACAATATCTTCCTTCCCCTATTGAAACAATATCAGACCTATTCTTCAGCTATTGTCTGGATTTTCCAAAGTCATTTTGATCTACTACGACAATGAACTACTTGTATCTACAATCTCAATAAACTACTTGTATCTATATGTAAGCCATCTTCTTCAGAAAATCTCCAAGAACACAATATTTCTCTTACTGAAACCATGTCAGAACTTTACTTCAGGTATTGTCTAAGTTCTCCAAAGTCATTTTGTAATTAATAAGTAACTTCTATCTGAATGTAACTAATCTGCTTCAGAAAGTCTTCGAAGAATACAAGATATCTTTTGTACTAGAACCAGGGCAGATTTCTTTTTTAGGTTCTACCTAGTACTTCATCAGTTTACCCACTAAGTAATTTGGAGTTTTTAAGTAACCCAGCTTCTTGGGTAAGTTCAAGAAGATAAAATAATCCTCATACTGATGTCAAACCAAATTTCTACTTTAGGTATTTGACCAGAGTTACTTTGATTAACAACAACTTGGTGTATAAAGGTAGATTCGATCTTCTCTTTTATGTTGGCATCCACGCGGAAAAACTTGGGTAGATATGCAAATTGGATTAGAGCCTCCTTTATATATATTAATTGAGTAATAGTTTTTAAATTGTCTTCTGTGTGAATATTATTTATTTCTTGATTCGTCATTTCGCTTTCAAAAACATACAACTCTCTTGAAAGCGATTGTAATTCGAAATCAGGTTAAGGTATATGACTACATTAAGGATGATTTTTTTTAAACATTCGAAAAACAGTTTTATTTTTGAATATTTGCCTTAAAAAATTGAAAAATATCCATCAAACCAAAATATATCAGTTAACCGTCAAATATTTTTTCAAAAAATGAAAAATAGAGCTTTTTTTATTTTGGTCAAAAAGATGTATAATGCAAAAATCTTCTTAATGAGTCAAATTGATCAAATGATATGCTTGAAATTTTGCGGATAGCTTAAGATATATATTATCTAGTTCCTAAATTAAAAAAATGAGCTGTATTCCTATCCCATTAAATATTGGGGTTCGATTGATAAATAACGGGAAACTTTCAATTTTTTCACATTGTTAAACACTGAAACAACTATGAAATATTTTTAAGAGAATAAATTACTTATTCTCTGGTTCAGGAACTGTAGAACGTATTGAAAATTGTTATTCAAATTTGAACTAAAAATATGTATTAGATTTTATGAAGCTTTTCGTAAGAAAATTATGTCAAAGATTGGAATTTGAAAAAATAGCATCTAAATATGTCATTAAAACGTATGTAAATACAAATATAAAAATCGATACAACTTCCCTAAACGACTTAGAAACAAATTTTATCAGTTTTATAAAGAAACTCTTTCAAACATTAAGAACATAAAAAATTCGCAAAAAAAATCGATTTTTTAACGTAATCATCTACCTAATTATAATTCATTTTCTTTTCCTTTCTACACAACTAACAATTGATACAATCAGATTAGCATAATGTTTTATAATAAAGTGGGATCACTCAAAAGGTTAACTAGTAATAAGGAAAGATTGCTCAAAAAATCGATCTTTTCCTATCTGTATTTTTAAAACCAACATGAATTTGAGGAAGTTGCTGTCTATTGAACTGAAAGAATTTTAAAAAGCGTCGGGTAAGATTTAGAGAGAAAAAAACTCATGGCAAAAACACTTCTGTTTGGCAGTTGAACGCTTGATCGAAATCGTTCTTAATGATATACTCAGGTGTAACTTTTTTCAGAAACAGTAGGAAGTGTATCTGTGATTGCGTAATTTGGGATATTTAGAAACAGAAGAAGAACAAAAACTCAGTATCCTTTCCTGTTCCACTCCTTTGTATTGTTCGAAAGAATTATCCTTTTTTTTAAATTTATTTCTCCGTTACAATGAAAAGAAAAAAAGAATACATTGTATTATGTGTTGTACAAAATTTATAATTCCTTCCCTGATTTATCTTGTGATATCAAATGGTATTTCTTTTCTCCTTGTCTTGAGTGATTAAATGTACAATGTATCAGTGAAGAAAAAAATTTCGCAATATAATTCTTATGAAACAAATTCAGTATACTTAAATCCTCTTCAGATTTACAGCTAAATGATGTTAAAGGTGTTGATGAAAATGGTGTTAAACCAAAATAAAAAAAGGATTTATGTTCTACAAATCTGTGTGTGTATGTGTTTATGTGTGTGTGTATGTGTGTACTGTTTGGCTCGTTCAATTGATAACAATCTGTTTCGTTTGTAGTACCATCTGACAAAAGATAACCAAATGAGAAAAAAAAAATACATGGAAATATAAAAAAAGGTTTAAATATTAAATAAAAAACAAATTGGGATACATTCCTTTCTATTAATTCAATTTAAAATTTGAAATAGATCTACTTTGCTAGTGACAGGACCACATACCAAAATTGATTTGTATAAATCGTTGCATTTTTGAGTTACCTCAGAAATATACAGATAGAGAGACGGACCATTCTTTAAAGGATTTTCTCCAAAATTTTATACAGATGATAAATCCATTTGCTTACTTTTATATATCTAGCTTTTTGTGTTTTTGAGTTACGGTGTCCACATGGACATGGATAAATCAACAGACTGACTTCTTGCAGTGGCATTTGTCCAACATTTGATAAAAACTGAAATTTGGTAAATAAATAAATATAAATAAAGGCACATGCTAAATTTAATATCATTAGTTCTTTGCTAAATTTAATACCATATGTCAGACATAGTCCAAACATATGTTTTTCGGTCAGAAGTGTAAAATTCTTCAAGCCAATATTTTGGCTATTAAAATATTTTCACATTTGTATGCTTCGCATGCAAAAAGAAAAGAAAAGAACTATCGAAATAAAGTATTAGAAGAAATATTTTACGCATCTGTTATTATTGATTATTTTATGCATCTTTTGTTTATTTATATTGATTACTGATTATTTTCCCAACAAGATTTTGATTAAATATAGTAGGTCTCCGGATTCCTGTTTCGATATTGATACGCAGATGCAGCTTTTATAATTACTGAACATGGTTGCTTAGAAAAGGCTCAAGTTAAAGGCCTGAATTACAAAGCTTTAAAATAGAAACTGTTTCATAATGAATTTTCTTTTATTCTTCAAAAATCAAAAAATCAATAAGCATCTTTTAATCTCACTTAGTTTTTAATATTGACAATCTTTATTTGAAAGAAGTAGCAGGGCTATATAAAGACAAAGAGCTGCGATTGATTGTATGCCTTTTTGAAATGATTTCAAAGTTCTGATCCTTCATTTTGAAAAACAAGACTTTCAGAAGTAAGGAAAAAAAGAGATAGGAACAACTAGTATAATTTTTCGAAAGCTCTCATGTAACTCTACAAAATGAAAAAAGAATAATACTGTATATCTATTTTTGTATTCGCTGATGATACAATATTTCACATAGGACAACATCAGTATGATGTCAACATGCTTCAGCACATATTCGACAAAATCATAGTACTTTCTATGAGACACAGAAAAAACTTTTACGCTGAAACAGAAAGACAGTCTCTCAAACAGAAAAAAATATGCCATATTTTTCTAGCGAGGATATTCAAACATACAATCAAGGTACTAAAATTCTTTAACGATCATCTTTAATAAGCCAAATAAATACATTTCTGGGACATTTATTCGACACCAAGTTCACCTTCAACAAGACCCAGAACCTTCAATAGGATGTAGGACTTAGCTGCACAAGTTCAAAACACCTTCAGTGCTGATAAATTTTGAAACAAAATATAGTTCATCATTTTTTTTTCTTTCTTATATACGTAGTAAAGAGAAAGTATGGTAATCGTCAAAATATTCGAACCTGAGATTTTGATGAATCGTTTTACACTTCCCTGAGCTCGAAAAACACATTTTTGGAAAATGCCTGTCTGTCTGCTCGTCTGTGACAAACCAAGCTCGAAAACGCTTTAAGCTAGACGGTTGAAATTTGGTATACGGTCTTCAAGCAAATTTGAAGATTTCTATCAATTTTTGAATAAAATCCTGTCAATCTGTCCGTTGAATATAAGATGACATAATAACTACAAAATGAAGAGATTCAAAGATTCGATACACAGATTTAACATATGTAGTGTAGACATTGTCAAATTTTGAGCCAAATCCAACAAGGAGTTGATTGTCAGTCGGTTTGTACTTTCTGAAACAAGTCAACGCGATAACTCAAAAATGCGATGATTAAACTATATCAAATTTGGTTTGATATTTTGTGACTACAAGTGCAGTTTTGTGTCAAATTTTTATTTCAATCGGTTGTGAAAAACGTGTCTATAAAGGAAATTTGATTTTTGCCAAGGATTAATCGCCAAAGGTGAAGCTACAGATTCATTAAAAACACTGGATTCGAACCAATGGTTAATATTTCGTAACTATTGTACGCCAATGCTAACTAAAGTGTTCTCTGGCATGGCAAGTTTATTGTGGAGTTTTGGGAAGACCAATTCTACTGGTGTTATACTCAGACGCTCCTTTCTCCTATTAATAAACATTGTTCTAGTATGCAAACAAGTATTTACTTTAATGTTGACATTCTAAACTCAAATCAAAGAGCTGGTAATAGAAACCTCACATATAGGCAATCTATAATTGCCTATGTGTGATTCTTCTAAGAATTCTTCCTATAATGAAATTCTCTATAGGAAGAATTACACAAAATAAGTGAGAGATAACGCCATTCTTAGAAATCTGAAAATTAACAGAATTAAAGATTTCATCCAGAAGCTTTCTAGAAAATTCTTTTACCAAATGAAGAATCATTTTAACCCAATCATATGTTGTCATATACTACAGGGCGCTATCAAAGGGAAATGGGACTGTCCAAATGAGAATATTAAATAATCCCTTTACCTAAACTATCTTATTTGATTCAATCTGACCTGAAATTTTTTGTTTGAAGTCTTTTGCCCCAGCCGTAAAAGTTAAGCCTTTTCTAATAACCCTTGGTCTACGTTGTTCTTGTTTTGTTATATAAACTTTTCTCATAATACTCACGTCCTAAACTAAACAACACAATAATATATATATATATATATATATATATATATATATATATATATATATATATATATATATATATATATATATATATATATACTAGCCGCCTTTGGCGACCAGCCGGTTCGCCAATCTTAGTGTTCGTTAAAATTTTAATAATTAAATATTTTATGCAATTCCAACTTCTTCAGCAAAATATTTTATTCTTCAGCAAAATATTTTAAAACTTCAAATTTTGATAGTCATATAATTCACTCATAATATTATAAAGGCCTTCAGTCATAACGTGATATGTATCTCTCTAATTTTCTGTTACCCCTCGTAGAATTTATGCTTTAAATTAAAGTGTAAAGGATTAATCTGCAATTAATATAACAATATTTTTTACTGAAACAAAGCATTTTTTTAATAATATGATTACTGATAATAGAGTCACTGAGCGTTTAAACTTTATGGGCACTAAAGAATATCTTTCTTAATTTATGTAATATCTCAAGCATTTGTCAACAAAATTTTCTCAGATTCATCATGAATGGATCGATTCATTAACAATGTTTCATTTTAAATGCATCAAACACTCAGAAAATAAAATGAATCGTTTAAAATAATCTGTCGAAAACAGGTTTAAAAAAACTACTTAAAAAACGATGTACTTAAAACTATAAGCATATATAAAAATATATATATAACTAACATAAATACAATTTAATTACAAAAGCATGCAACTAACCTAAAAATAATTTAAATCATTGAAAACAGGTTAAAAAAAACTACTTAAAAAACGACGTACTTAAAACTATAAGCATATATAAAAAATATATATATAACTAACATAAATACAATTTAATTACAAAAGCATGCAACTAACCTAAAAATAATTTAAATCATTGTAAACAGGTTAAAAAAAACTACTTAAAAAACGATGTACTTAAAACTATAAGCATATACAAAAAATATATAACATAAATACAATTTACTTACAAAAGCATACAACTAACCTAAAAGTAATTTAAATCGTCCGTTGATAATGGTTGCCATGCCAACGATCAGAACACAGTGCGCATGCGTGAATTTTCTTCGCCTTTTACGTAACGCAAATGCGTGAATTTTTCTACGCCAGTTGGGGTAACGCTATGAAGATTAGACATTTTTAATTTCCTTTATTCTGTGCTATTTTAATTCAAAAGTACTTCAGAATGAATCTGAAACATGGATTAATTAACAATGTTTAATTTTAAATGCATAAAACATTAAGAAAATAAACAGAATCGTTTGAAATAATCCGCCGAAAAATCTTAACCCTAGCCTCATTACTGTTGGGAGAAAAAAAGAACTAAAGCCTAAATCATTTGGCGTTGGGGAAAATTGAAGATTTTTTTGGCGGGAAAGTTAGTTTTTAATTAATAATTGACTACCCCTAACATTTAGGGGGATGAAAAATAGATGTTGGCCGATTCTCATAGATACCGGATAAGCACAAAAAATTTCATCAAAATCGGTCAAGCCGTTTCGGAGGAGTATGGCAACGAAAACTGTGACACGAGAATTTTATATATTAGATATTGTAAAATTTTGAATTTTTTGTATCAACAATAAGCTTGTGTTGAAATGTTGAAAGTTATTAAGTATTTGATTTTTTATCCTTAGGAAAGTAAAAATACGAAAATAAAATATCATATAACTACCGTGATAAATTTTTCAATTATTTTCAATTTCATTGTTAAAAACTGATAAAAATATATTAAATAATTTATTACACAATAGATCATGCAAATTGGAATGAATTTGTTATGTCTGTTTTTCATCGTGGAGTGTAGGATAAACATTGTATAATCTCTTATTTGTTAGATTCATGTTAAGATTATTTAGCATTTAAAAATCAATTTCCTTATAGACTGTACAGATTTTAATCTACAAATCCCATTTGCTATCACATGTTTTGGATAGTTTAAACGTGTTTTGAATTTTAAGTGTACTTATACTATACGTGTTTTATTTTTTTTACGAAATTACTTTATTTCAGCTTAGATATGTCTTTATTTAAAAGCAATTATAACTTCCAACTAGCAACTAACAACAATTATAATTTTCAATTTTTTTTCATTGTTCTGATAGAAACAATTGATTTTAAAATATATTTCTAATTTGCTAAATATTTAAATCTTCTTATTTTCCTTGAAAGCTCAAGTTAAAGCAAAAATTATGCAGAGGACTAGAATGGACCTTTTTCAAGAATATTATTTGAATGAAATATTTGTAGGGTGTTAGAAAAGTGAATTGCCTTCTATGAGGATTGACTTATAATTTATGCGCAATAGAAGAAGAGCTCTCAATAATTTATGAAAATTAAAGTGAATTATTAATGCATCAACGGAATGCTTTTCTTACACATAGAATGGTGGTTGGTTCTCGCCTTCCTGGTTTGTGCACAAATGGGGAGACAAGAACCAACATTGGGTAGACAGCTACCTCTTACTAATGAAGGGACGTGCTTCCTATGGAAGGGATTGTACCATGGCCGATGATGGTCCTTTGTTCCCGCCAATGATATTGCGGTGGTTCGATCATTCATTTTTTTCCCCCGCGTCCTTCAAAGCGGATCAGAGAATGTGTTGACTGTTACATATGATCTAACTTGTCCACCCCCCACCTCCTTTTAGTTTAGCAGCACTGCTATTATTTTGTATTAAATCATTCGCACAACTTGAGAATTCTTCATTGCCTTTTACTATCTGACGCCCCGATAGGCGATTCTGATTAACAGAATTTAACACACACTTTGACTGAATAAAGGTGAATTCAATGAGGACAATTTTTCATCAGTTCGAAATAAAGAAGAGTACAAAAACATGGCTGAAACAAGAATATCAAATTCAGAAAGATTTTTAAGAAAAAACTTCAGGCCAAAATTGCCAAAAGAAGCATTTAAACCATCGGCAATCTCGATGAAAATGGTCAAAATTTGACTTTTCCTAATTTTACTGATTTTGACAAAAAATAAAATCCGTGAGCTCGGTTTTATGGGCTACTTTTACTTCTGATACTATCAAATCTGTTTGCTCGTAAATAATTTTTTAAAGTGCTTTGATCTAAAAAGTTCAACAATCTGTTACATTAATATTGTTGTTGATAATCGGTGTTTGTTTTCTCCATGAGTATCTTGAACTATAGAAAGACAACTGAGATTGAAGAAGAGGCTCAGTTGATTTTAAGACTATCTCCAATTGTGTAAATATATTTCATATTGTCCAACGTAAAACTGAATTTATTATTATCATTGTCTATTTGGTTAAAATGCCGACATCATGAAACTAGAATAATTCTCATTTTTACAACAGTTGTTTTTCATAATTCGAGCAGGACTAATGAGTGCAGTTTTTTGTTTCAATTTGGCTGCAAAAACAACATAGGAATTCGATTCATTGGTGGAAAAATGGGTTTTTTTAATTTAAAACTAGCGTGAATGATCTCCTCGAGTCTTTCTTGTATATCCTTCAATAAAGATCCTATCTCCCTCCCTCTCAAACAGTAAATTGTAGATCTTCAGTACAGTCACGAACACCTTGCATGGCATTATTGAACAATAGTTACGAAATATAGATTTTTACTTCCAATATTTGTACTAGATCCAATATTTGTACTGGATCTATTGTGCGAATATATAATTGGGGCGCATTTTAGCCGGTCGATAGACACTAACATTTGACGCAGAAAAACAGATTTAGTTACAAAAACATACACTGAATTTCATCAAATCATTTAGATCATTTAGCTTATGACTTACTATGTTTACGCGAATGCAACGTTAGAACAGAGATACAGTAAGCTATTTGACAGGTGAGTTTAAACATTTGGGGAAAATCTACATTTTAGAGGAGAAAACTAAGTTCCAAATTTTATTTATCTGATTCCAATCAACTATCGAGTTTATTCGTACTGGCACAAGAGAGCTAAAATTTCTCCGACTAGTTCAAAATTAATAGAAATCTATAAATTTGATGTAAAATGCATGTGTCAAATTTCTCAAAAAAAGACGGGTTCGTGTTTTCGGGTAGAATAAAGTGTCGTTATTTGTTTGTGAACTTGTTAGATTTTTCATCGTACGATGGTTCCGTTGGTTCCTACAGATTTGGAAGATATTCAGTAATGTTTATCATTTTAAGATGCATTTGCATTATATTCAGCTCTATTTAAGGAATGCAATTCTTCAACACACTATTTATTACAATCAACTTATTCTCTTTGATTATAAAGTCATTTCATGTGTGATTATAATTGCATGTTCAATTATTTAGCAAAATAATTAATTTCAAAAACTTCTTAAAATTACAGAAATATATTTAATAACTTTCATTCATATAGCTTCTAAATGACGACACAAAAATAAAAATTGATAATAATTAATATCATTTTATCCATTTTTTTAAACGTAGTAGCATCCTATTAATCATTATGAAAATATTTAATTTGCTTAAATGGTATGAAGACTCTATTTATCTGATACAAATTGTCTCTTCAATTATTCAAAAAAATTTTAAGCATTTCATATTTTACTTCATGTCTGTCTGATGCAGATGAGTGATTTTCTTGGGTGCTCTCAAATTATATAGCTATGTGAAATCATGAATTGGTGGCAATTTGAAAGCTATCCCAATTGCATGTCAACAGTGAGCAAGTTAATTGGAGTAATGGCAGGTTGCCAATACCAGGTAAAAATGCAATTATGGTAACAACAAGATGTCAATATCAAATGGAATGACAATAAAAAATATTTTTATAATGACATTTTCAATCTGATCTGGTAATTAGAAGAGGTTATATTATAAAATATTCAAGATAAGCTGTGTACTCTGAAGTAAACTTAACAAGAAAAAAATCCATGTAACCGTTTAAATTTCACCAAAGGTTATAATGAGCAGAAAAATTGGTGAAAATGCAAATGCTTTTTTTGTATTAATTGATTTGAATTGACTTATTAAGAAATTCAGATTTATTTACTATTAACAGCGTAATAAGATTTCAACATAATATATCAACTTTTAAAACAAAATGACGTTCCGGGGCATCTTTAAATTTTTCAGTTACAAAAATTTCTGCATATTAGTAATAATTAGTTTTATGCTGATCTATTTATTATAATTATATAATTTGAAAAAATATTGAATTTTTCAATTTTTCCAGAAATTAATCTGTCATGACATATTAATTAAGAAGATATTATTAATGAATATATTTTGAATAAATTTAATATTAATTAATATATTAATTGCTTATATATTAATTAAAACAAGTAACGTTTTCAAGCAGTCTTAGTTAAAAATTATTTAGGATTAAAGAATTAAAATTTTTTTTTCATATCGACACGATCATCACGTAGGTTTATATAACGAAAAATGACTAAGGGAGAAAAAAAAACACGCGATAAAATTTTGTTAATTAGAATAAAAAATCAGTTTAATGCATTTTTATGATACATTTATTTATTGTAATAACTTTATAACTCATTTAATTAATATGGAAATGCAAAAAAATAGAAATTTTTAAATTCATTTCTTAAGTTATTTTTGTAGAACGGTAATGATAAAAATAATAAGTTTAAAAATCTCTCTCTTTTTCTTTCTCCCGAAGAGTATTTTCATATGGAAAACACAAAAGCTTTAATTGAATTGCAAAAAAATCATTTGTATTTACAATTTTTATTTTAAATAATAAAATTAAAATAGTTTTTAAAAATTTATATTTATCAATATAATTAAAAGATGAATTAATTAGTTCAGAGTTTTAATTTTTATCAGTGCAATTAAAGTTTTATCTCTGAAATCACAACTCATAATTAAGAATATTATGGAATTTATAAAACTATTTTCCCCCAAATTCATTGTAAACCAGCAACACTTATACGGAATCAAAAAGCAATTTTATTAATTGATTAATATATGTATATGTATTTCCATAATTGATATGTGCAAAATTCTAAAACTAATGCAAACAGTAAATGAATAAAAACAAATCAATTGCAAAATTTTATTTTTACTAGCATAAGCAAATCAAGATTTAAAAAAGCTTACAAAAATAAATAAAATTTGCAGACACATTTTATCTACTTAATATCTTACTTGCTCGTGTATTCATTTCATGTTCTTAATTTAAATTTTAATAACAAACAAGAACTTTTACATCAAGTGAAATATTTCGTTTTAAGAAAATTAGCTAAACATATTTGGTTAAATTGTCTTTAGTATAGCCATTTTTATTCAAATGAGCTGAGTAGCTACTTTACCTATTTAACATTATGCACGATAAAGCTCTATTGTGAAACTGAAAGTTCGCAACTGTGTTCGTGACTTGCACTGATTTTATCAGTACTACAATGACTTCAGTTGTTTTTATTTAATTATTTTCTCATTTTACCGTAATACAGCTTTTCAACTTTTTGATTTAAACTGTCACTTTTAAAACATTGTACCTTTTTTTAGCATTCTTCCTTGACAATATAATAATAATAAACATTATCCTAACAAATAATAACGATAATTGGTGTTATTTGTAACATTACCTCCAATGTCCAAATTTATTGTCTGGAAACGTTATCTTACAAACATCTGTTAAATACATCAAGAAATAAGAAAATGTTAATGTAACTCTTGAATTATTTTAACTACAACTTTTGTAATGTCTAGGATATTTTATTTTATGTTAGCCGCATTCAGCCACCAGCTAGTTTGCCAAAACTATCGGTTGTCTGATTTTAATTAAGTATTTTATATGTTGCTCCGCTCTCATGATTTCTCTAGCATATCATTTTTAACCATGACATTGATTTAATCTATACTTATACTAAATCCTTACTCATGCTCAGTTAATTGTGCCTATGCACCTTAAAGGAGTAAATACAAGAGACCTGATGTTGGTAGCGCGTAACTGCGTACATGATTAACATACAGCTGCCCGTCATCTTACGATATGCTGAGTCACCTTGGTTAAAAGGTTGGTTGATTTTTACCTGAGTCACCTTGGTTAGTTTTCAGGTGTTGCGCCTGCTATTAATACATCATTGGTAGTGCTGTATTTATAGATTCTGTAGGTATGTATAAAGCGTTGCTTACCATTATTGTGCATCGTCTTTTCAAGTTAGTTTTTCTTTACTAGATTAACTTCCTAAATTAAAATACATAATTTTATTTTGGATTATCTACAAATGTGAAGGAGAGGTAAGAAGTTAGAGCGAGAATTAATTTAGCTAAGCCTGAGAAGAAAAGTAAGATTATAAAATAGAAAATAGCAATAAGAAATTGAATTTTTGAAACATATTTAGTAAAAATTCATTTGTGTAAATTCAAAATTGAAAATATACTTATAGCATAGTTAGCTAGTAGATAAAGAAATAAGTAATGTTACATCCATGCTTGTAAGTAGAATTTTATCCATAAATATATTATTCCAAAATGATTTTTTTTCTCCCTCATATTCAAAAAGTGCAAATAACATTTTATCCTAAGATATCGTATCTTGAAATAATGTTTTACCATTGGGTACAGTACCTGCAAATAAGGCTTAAACACAGGTACAGTAACAGCAAACATAGCCTTAATTATGGGTACAATACCTGCATATTAGATTTCAGTCTTTATTACTATACCTTCAAATAAGGTTTTAATCATCATTACAGTACCTACAAATAAGACTTCAGTCTTCATTATAGTACTTGAAAATAAGATTTCAACATTGTTACAATACCTGTAAATAAAGCTTTAATCATGAGTAGACCTGCAAATAAGACTTCCGTCTTCATTACAATACCTGCAAATAATATTTCAGCTGTGGTACAATACCTGTAAATAAGATTTCAGTCTTTATTACAGTAGCTGCAAATAAAGCTTCAAGCATGAATACAGTTTCTGCAAATAAAGTTTCAGTCTTCATTACAATACCTGCAAATACGATTTCAATAGTAGTACAGTACCTGCAAATAAGACTTCGGTCTTCATTACAGTACCTGCAAATGACGTTTCAACCATGCGCACGATATGTGGAAAAAAGACTTCAATCTTCATTACAGTCCAGTCCTGAAATAAGATTTCATCAGTGGTATATCCCGTGCAAATAAAGCTTCAACCATGAGTAACAGTAACCATAAATAAGACATTAGTCTTCATTACAATACTTAAAAATAAGGCTTCAATCTTGGGTAGAATATCAGCAAATAATGCTTTACTCCTAAATCCAGGAGTGAAAGAAACCAGCAATAAAGGTCTATCTCTTTGAAATATAAATAACGCTTTCCAAAAGTAATTCTTTATTCACAGTAAGTAAACCCGAATAACGTTTTATTAATGGGTATAATAAAACATTCAATCGCAAGCAATCACTTCGTTAAATAAATCTTTACAGAAGAGGAAACTTTAGAGCTAGCAAGAAGCGAAACTTCGAATAGGAGGGGGAAGATCTAAACTCAGTGATCCGCACTATGGAATCTTTCCCGCAGTGGTTCGATTTAAAATCGGAGATTAGAAGACCTTTATCGGAAAAATCCCGGAAAGTATTAACATGTGCTTTGGGTACTTTTTTTCCTCCTTAACCTCCGCAGAGGGAGACGACCCTCCTCCTCCACCCCTTCTTCACTGGCCTCAGATATTTTTAAAGGGTTGTTTGGTATCCCGTAAAGTGATTCTCTTTATTTTTTTTTCTTCTTCTACTAAATTTTTTTTATCTCCTATGGCATTATAAAATGATCAATCAAATATTCCGTCCCCGGTACAATCTTTCAATAGAGATCCGAGAACGGAGCACTAAATGAAATTTTATTCCGAATAATTTAGCCGCCTATTGATAATTTAGAAAAAGGAACGCAATATTTCGGAAGTTGCATCCTTTTGCGCGTTCCTCTTCGACAGTAAACAAAAATGATTAAGCGTCTTAATCTGTCGATAATAGTGTTATTATTTTTGAGGAAAAATGTTCCAGTGGCGCGGAATTATCGGTGAAATAATTGTTTGTTTTGGGCCGGAGGGCGAAGTGTGTATCGATTTCAGTTTTCAAATTGAAAACCGCATTTCATTCATCATCTGTAGAAGAGCTGGATTTCTTAAATAATAGTTGGGTGCAATTTTTAGTACGATGCACATTTTTAACTGCATCGATTTTTGAATGCAATTTTTTTTTCTGAAAAAAGATTTACTGGTTAGTTTATTTTTAAATATATTAGCAGACCAATGATTTAACCAGCAGATTTATCTTTAAGGCGAATTATAAAGAAAGATGTTTTCTTCATCTTGTACCATTTGGACGAAAGCACTGGTTAACAGTTGTACGTAAATGGTGGACTAAATGTGTGTTGGTTCTATAAAGAATCAGGGCTGTAAATGTATAATTAAATGGAAGATGAGCTTCTTATCTATCCTAAAAAAATTATAATGAGCATTTTTTACGGAAGCAAAAAACTGCATGTACTTTGATTCTACATAGAATCAGGATTGAAGATGTGTAACTAATTTGAAGATGTAACTCTTAACTCTTCTAAGAAAATTATCGTGAGCACTGATTAGCATTCGTGTGGGAAGCATAGACAGAATGTTTTTTGGTTCTACAAAAAATCAGGAGTGTAGATGTATAAATAATTTGTTGATGCACCTTTTATCTCTCCTGAGAAAATTATCATGACACTGATTAGCATTCGTGTGGGAAGCATAGACAGAGTGTTCTTTGGTTCTACACTGAATCAGGAGTGTAGATGTATAAATAATTTGTAGCTGCACCTTTTATCTCTCCTGAGAAAATTATCATGAGCACTGATTAGCATTCGTGTGGGAAGCATAGACAGAGTGTTCTTTGGTTCTACACTGAATCAGGAGTGTAGATGTATAAATAATTTGTAGCTGCACCTTTTATCTCTCCTGAGAAAATTATCGTGAGCACTGATTAGCATTCGTGTGGGAAGCATAGACAGAGTGTTCTTTGGTTCTACACTGAATCAGGAGTGTAGATGTATAAATAATTTGTAGCTGCACCTTTTATCTCTCCTGAGAAAATTATCATGAGCACTGATTAGCATTCGTGTGGGAAGCATAGACAGAGTGTTCTTTGGTTCTACACTGAATCAGGAGTGTAGATGTATAAATAATTTGTAGCTGCACCTTTTATCTCTCCTGAGAAAATTATCGTGAGCACTGATTAGCATTCGTGTGGGAAGCATAGACAGAGTGTTCTTTGGTTCTACACTGAATCAGGAGTGTAGATGTATAAATAATTTGTAGCTGCACCTTTTATCTCTCCTGAGAAAATTATCATGAGCACTGATTAGCATTCGAGTGGGAAGCATAGACAGCATGTTCTTTGGTTTTACTCAGAATCAGGACTGAAGCTGTACTGTGTTAGGTAACTGTGCGATATCCCGACTTAGCTAGAGTCTATGCGGGAAATTTGATGGGGCCGCCGAAGAGCAATCCCACCTAGCACGGAGGAACAAACTACACTTGATGACATTGGACCCTTACAAACAATAAAGAACCCTCGAGAGAAAACGCATATTGATACAGAAAAAGAATAGAAAAAAATATTACATTTTGCATTACATATTAATTTGTAAAACATTAAAAATTCATAAAAACATTAAATGAGTGTTAACTTTTTACATTAGGAGAGAACTAATTACAAAAGATTTGACAAAATGTCCCTAATTGAAGATTTAATGATTGGAATTTTTATGAATTCTTCGACTTCATCAGACATTCAATTTCTTGGCCATCTGAGGCTGTGTTTTCGCCATAGTGCACAGGCTTTGATCACGTGATTTAAAGAACACTCTTCGGTGCCACATTGACAAGTTGAACTTTTGTCAAAGAAATGGCTTTGATGCACAGAAAATACACCATAATCAGTGTATACTTGGTTGAGATAAACTGAAGATGTATAACTAATTTGAAGTCTTATCTCTTTACCTATTAGGAGGTACCTCAGGAGTAATACCTCTTATCTCTCCTGAAAAAATTACCGTGTGTAATGTGTAAGAAGTATGGGCAGCAAGCGATTTTATTCTATACTGAATCAGGACTGCAGATGTATCATTCCTTTGGAAGTACTTCTCTTATTTTTCTTAAGAAAATGATTAATTGGATATTATTGGAAGAGATGTACAACATCTTCAAACTTATAATAGAATCTTTATTTGACAATATCTGCCCGTTCCATTTAAAAGCTTCATTATAAAAAAATTCATGAAATAGAAATTTGTAAATTAAATTATAAAATTAAAAATAAGACAAAGACTGAAAATTATCAATTCACTTTAGTGATCATTAGATACATCTTAAGCAACTACTGAAGCATCTTATCCATAACATTTTCTTAAAATTATATAACCCTGCTAACGGCATTTTTTTCTGGGGGATTTCTAATGCTTCTTCGCTGCTTTCATCGCTGTCTATAGCTTTGTTCTTGAATACTACCAAATGCCTGTTTGGTACACGTGCACCGAGTTTTATACATTTAGATTCCTTCTTTTTGTAGTTATTATAATAGCTTTTTTTTTTCTGGCATCTAGACAAATGGCATTCTCTAAAAGGATTACGTTCAGAATTCGATAAAAATATACAAATTTGGATTAAAAACATATAAACCAAATATCACCCAACTAGTTAAAAGTATTTTCGAATAATCACAGATAGATAGAATTCCAAAAAATGTATTTTTCAGATTCAAAGAAGTCTAAAACGTAGAAAATCATCAAAACCTGTAATTCGAATTTTTTGGTGATTATACAGTGCCTTCTCTTTTTGTACTTCGTACAAATTAATTAATAATTAATTAACAATTAATACTTGCAGGAAATTCAAAATGTTTTTATTAGAAAGAAAAAAAATTTCTAATGTATCACAAAATAAATCTGATCGATGAAAGTCTTCATTATTATTATCACAAATTTGCATTTAGAAGCAAATAGAATCAATTGGTTTTTGTTTTAACTGTTACATGACAATTTCTAGGAGAAGAAAATACATCTGAAAAATGAAATATATATATATATATATATATATATATATATATATATATATATATATATATATATATATATATATATCCAAATACTTATACTCCGTTCCTACTCCAGAAATATTACCCAAATTTAGATTAATTATGTTAAAATTTTAATTGTTATTTGATCAAGATATTAATTACTTTTTTAACAATTGTTCATCTCTTTTACTCACCAAGAAAATAGAAAAAAATTTAAATCGGAATTTAAAATCCGCATTGTCTATTTTAATAACATTTCTTTTTATTACGTTTAATTATGTTTACATCCTGCTTTGGAACAGCAAGAAGACTATTTTAGAGGTGACTTATAATTCTGAGCCATTGTCATTCGATGAGGACGACACTAGAGCTGATATCCCTTTCCCCTTTCCAAACTTCCGCCTTATACCATCTGAAAGATATTTCATTCCAAAGGATTTGGTGTGCTGCAGTTCCGTTTCTGTGATGTTTCTTCGGGCAATCGATTCATCCCGATTCATTGAAGCAACATGAAGACAATTTTTGGTTCTCAGCACATAATTTTGAACTGAGATTTGTAAATGTAAATAAAGTAAAGCAGTTCGTAAAGCATTTAAATGAATGCAATGAAGCAAAGCAGTTTTGTATTAACACAAATAACTGATTAACTCAATAATTACACTCTAAATTTATTTCAACAGATAATAAATAATATAAGGGAACAAGAATTATTTATATTTTGGGAAACATTTATGCATTGCGTCTGTCTTTCCATTAATCTAACTAATCAAGCTTTGTTGAATTTTGAAGTTTTTGGAAACATGTTTCTATGCTTTCTGATTTTTGATAAAGAGGGCGACCCCCAATCCAGAAAAACCCTAACCCAATTAGGAGTTTTTTTAAATAATTAATTTATTATGTTACATTTTAATGAAGTAAATTTCATGAAATCAGGTTGAAAAAATCGCATCAACCATCGGGAGTGATCTCACCGAAACTTTATTTCATGCTCTCCAAAATGAGTCTTATGCCCCTTCTTCCGCATAAAATTATGGATCTTGGGTAAGGCAGAAAAATATCTTGTATGGCATTGGTAAACAATAGTTATGAAAATAGGTCTTTGGCGTGAATCTAGCATTTATACTGAATCTATCGTGAAAATATCCATTTTTGGCACCTTTTATGCTGGCGATTAAAGACCAAATTTAGCACAAAAACTACAGTGATAATCATCAAATTTCACTGATTTAAGACATTACGTTTTTGAATTATTGCTTTTGCGTGTACTCGAAAGTGCAGACAAACAGACAGTTAACCGTTTGACGAATTTGATTTAAAATTTGTGAACTATCTCTATTTTAAAAGCTAAAGCGGTGTTTCAAATTGTATCTACCTCGCTCTTTACGTTTTGTAATTATTCAGTTCATTGTTGTTGTTTTTTCTAATGGCACTTGCCATGGACAAGCTCGCTGATGAAGTCAGCGATTTTAAGCCGAGGGTGCGTCTCTTGTTTTTAGTAGCGCCAACTAGGGCCAAGAGTACGTCTTAGCTACCCACGCATCACATTCGCTTACACAGCCCTTTTTTACAGGAGGGCACATTCACACATCTCACAGATAGAACAGATGAAGAACAACCATGCCCGCACCTGGACTCGAACCCAGGTTGCTCAGATCAAGGGGAAGACGCACTACCCTTATGCCAGGACGCCGACATTGAGTTCATCTTTCCTTGAACTGACAGGCAGACAGACAGACTTCCTGAGAATAGATTTTTTTCAAGATTTGATTCAAATCTACAAATTTGAGTCGTCGAACTTAAAGCGGTTTTGAGTTATTATATTCACAGACAGACGGACATAATACCAAAAAGGTTTTTTTCGGACTCGGGAGAGTCCAAATCGTAGGGATTCGTCGAAATCTCGAGTTCGAAATTTTTGGTGATCACAATACTTCCTCTTTACTTCCTATATGAGAAAGCAAAAATGAGAGATTTATTAAAAAGTCAATTTACATGTTGTAAATTGATACATTTACAATTTACATGCTCATATATGAATATAGATGAAACATAGTCAGGAAAGGAAATAATTAGCATTTCAAAAAGGTTAATGTTACTATATTGGAGTCTATTGCTTTTAGCAAGCACCTGGTTTATCAGTTATTATTGTTGAGTTTAATTTCATTTAAATCTCCTCTGCATAACTTGGCTTTCATGATTTCTTTAATAAAGTATTTTTAAACATGAAACAATTAGTACTGTAATATCTTAAGAATTAATTGAAATTTTCTGTCCTTCTTAATGGAGTCGAAACCTCGACATAACCATGCCATTAATAATTTAGGGGATTGAGTAATCTATTTCAAATTGCATGTTGTCTTTTACTGGCAGACAGTGTAATGTAATTTCACTGTCTGTTTTCTCATGTAAATAATCTAGTAACAAACTTAATCTTTCTTTTTTATTTTTCCAACGACAGATTAAAATCACGTGATAAAATGTTTGATGAAACTGTAAAAACGCTTTGAATTTCATGATAACATTAATTAATATCTGTTGCTAAAATTTCAACAAAAAATATTTTTTTTCAAAAATCGATAAAATTTAGAAAAACATTGCACGGGAAAAAAATTGATACCCTGTAAAAAAATAATTAATTTTTATACAGCGTGAAAAACTGATTTTGTAATTATATTTTTGGGTTTTATCTTAGGAATAAGCAGAAAACTTATTTTTTAATATATTAAACTTATTATTAAGTTTCAAAAAATATCGCAACGATGTGTACATCCTATTATAACTATGCACAATTTAGTGACTTTAGATAAAACAATCTTTCCTGTTGAAAATCAATTCACTCACAGAAATATTCATCCTCATTTATTTCTGGAACCTATAATGATAATCATTTCTTGATTATCTTTATTAACTAACTAATAATGTAACTAATGTAAGGATAAAAATAAAATAATCCCATAAATGTTCCAATTTCGGGAACTTCTTATTCTATGTCGTTTTGATTCTTTTTATTCTACTAATTCTTCCTATTCTTCTTTTTATTATTCTTTTCTTATTCTTCCAATTCTTCCTATTCTTCTTCTTATTATTTTCTTCTTATTTATGTCTAATCATATTGTAAAGCACGAATTGAAATTTGAAAAACATATTAGAAAATACCTGACATTTTCATCTCTTTACATTAGTCTCAACATTAGTCTAACATTAGTCTTACATTAGTCTTACATTAGTCTCAACATTAGTCTAACATTAGTCTTACATTAGTCTCAACATTAGTCTAACATTAGTCTTACATTAGTCTCAACATTAGTCTCACATTAGTCTCACATTAGTCTCAATTATCCGATATACTTTCTTTACACTTTTTAATATAAATCCATTATAAGGTAACTTGAGAAGAACCTCAGAAATAATCTGCTTTTTACTAGCCTGAACATCAATTTCTGAACGGGAAATTAACATCAGCAACTTTTATAAAAAAATTTCTCTGCTTTAATAAGTGTTTGAAGAAAGAAATAATTATCTAATAACTTATAATTATGAGATATTCCTTAAAATCCCTATAATATAACTGAATCAAGGAGAGAAGCTGAAAAATTATCAAATTCCTTATACATGGGACTGCATTATCAAATAAGGAAGATAAACAACTATCTACGGTTCAAGATGTCTCCTGTTTTTGTAGTACTTCATTTTCAGTTTAATTTTATGAGTTCTTTTACATTTCCAGAGAATGCACTTGAATTTATTCAAATTCATGAATCGTTTCAGTTCTAGAAGATCATTCAAACATCATTCCTAATTAATTATATTTTACCACTCTTATATTATACTATTTTATAATTCTTCGAAAATATGTTGATTTATAAATAAAAAAATATCTGATGCTATAGTTTAAATATTATTAAATTGCTTTGCAATTTTCTTTTATTTTTGAAATCTTTTAACACGCTATACTGTAGCAAATTTTCTTTAAAGTACTCCGCAATTGAATGCCTCGTTATATCAATTCACCAATATTTGCTACTTAAACTGTTTATATAGAAATTAAATTTTTAAAAAAACTAATATCCTTTGAAGCTCAGAAGAGGAAAAGGGAAACCTTCAGAATTATATTTCTTACACACATTTAGAGGGTTTAATCCAGCCCTTCTTATATTGTAGAAGTTAAATAATTTTTGCCCCCCCCCATTCGATTATGATTGCTTTTTAAAGGTCAGTATCATCAAAATTCATTAAAGTTATCTTTTTTTTATTCGAAATGAATGCAATAAAGTAAAGCAATTTTGATTTAACACAAATAATTGATTAACTTAACAATTAAACGCTACATTTTCTTCAACAGATAATAAATAATACATAGGAACAAGAATTATTTATATTTTGAGAAACATCTATGCACTGCATCTGTCTTTCCATTAATCTAATTAATCAAGCTTTGTTGAATTTTGAAGTCTTTGGAAACACGTTTCTATGATTAACTGCTGATGCAGAAACACGGCATAGTTGTCCGGATTTGCATACAAGCCCGTCGTAATTTAGGTGCATTTGCGAGTGACAAGTTTTGAAGCAATTACAGTTGGACCGTGTTCCGTATTATTACGTTCTCCCGCTTCAACTGCGTAATTTGCAGCCACCAATTTGAATCCGGTATCAAATTCCCTGATGTGTAATCGGATGGAAAGGGAGCCTATCTTCATTACCCGTTTTAAAATTCGTAGGCTGTCAGAAATGACAGTGATTAATGCATGACCTGTGGTGCCATCTATGGAGCATAGAAGGGACTAAGTGTTAGCTTGTAATTTTCTCTTTTCTCCGATAGATGGCACAGTATAACCAGACAAAAATGAATTTTACAGATGCTTTCAAAATGCAAAGCATGCTCTTTTGAATTTAAAATGTATCTGAAACTAGCAGTTTGTAATAAATAGTAGATTTTTTAAAACTTTAACAGTAATTATTTTAAATGGTAATTATAATAAGAAGGGAAAAAAAGTGACTAGAAATAAAATGTCAGTATTTAAATTAAGATTATTTTAAATTCTTTGTTGTGTGAAAGATCTATACTCCATAAAACTCAGAATGAAAATTTTACCAATGGAATAAGCCAACAACACCTAGTATTGGTTGGCTACTTATAATGTATGTGTAGCATGTTGAAACATATACTTATTTTTAATATTTGCATTTTATGTAGGATTTACTTCCTAGAATCTTTTTCACAAGTTTAGAAAACTTTTGAAATCCAACTAATTCATTTAGCTTCAATGAATTTTAAAAATTCTTGTTTTATTTTATGCAAAATAATAAATTTCATTTTGTATATTTCCAACTAATAGAATCAATTTTGTTGAAAAGTATGAACGTTAAATTCATTGTAAAGAAAATAACTGTGTGATTACTGAAATCTCTATTTTTCACAAAGACTGAAATTAGATAACAAAAATAACCTCACTGTAGGTATGATAGAATCATTATTCATTATTCATTGTGCATCATATCATGAGAAAACAATAATCACATCACTAATAATCAAATAATTAATTGTAATTATTTCCTCCATCATTCATAGTTATTCAAATATATCGTCGAAGCAGTAGACCAAAAATGAGCATGCTAAATAACATATTTTAATTAATATTTCTAAAATAAACCCAATAATATAAAACATATATAGCGAAAAGGTTATAAAAAAATAAAAGGTTTCTATTTTAATAACATTGTTGATTTTTTGTGAATATTTAAACTCATAATAAACAGTTAAAAAAACAGATTAGCATAAAATCTTAAAATCCTATTTTATTAATTACTTTTCTTAATAAGTCAAATTTTCCTCTCCCTCTCTTTCAGATTTTATTAATTTAATTCTGTGATCTTTTTCATTTCAGGTGTTCATTCAGCACACGAATTTAGTTCATTTGATTACAAAAGATCTTGTGATTAGCGAAAAGTAACCCAAAGTGGCCTGACGATAGTGTAAATATTTTGATTTTAGAAAGACTGGAATTTTATTTGATTTTCACTCATAATAATATCAAAAATAATTATAACATAGTAATTGTGAAATATAAGAAAGTAACACACTAATTATGTTACCAAAGAAAAATTAGGCAAATGCTCCATTTGGCACTCTTTGGGCAGTACATATTGAAGAAATATTAATATTATTATCATTTCATTTTCCTTTATGATATCAAGCACAGAAAAGACTGAAAAAAAAATATAATATTTAAAATGCTTCATACTGTGCATGAACATCTGTTCTACTCTCCTATATCTTTTCCTCCTTTATGTCAAAAAAGAATCTCAGACAAAATCAGCATCTAATCCTTCAAAAGTGATGTGAAATGTTATTGAAAGTAAACTTTAACATAGAACTGGTACTTTTTTTTAGTTATATATATTTTTTTAGTTATAATTTATACATTAATTTGCTTTCGTTTCTTAATTGCTCTCTTTTCTTCGTTTAGTTTCATATTTTTTTCTGCTGTTATATTCAATAAGGATAAAAATAGATAACAGTAAGTGGTTGTAGGACTATTCATTTAATTACCGAAAATTCATAGAGATGCTTCGATAAATAACCACAATAATAATTCGCTGCATTTCTATTCAGAGTGTCTAATTGGCTGTTCAGTCCAAAGAAATAAAATCTTTGAATGGAAAGCAGAAAAAATATATTGAAAATTATGTCCGTCGATTAAAAATTGTTTACTGTACTGACTTCATCATAAATTTAACGAGATTGCCAGTTGTTTTCTTACGAGGGTTTTACATTCAAAGAGGTTTGATTAGCTGAAAAATGAATACAAATATTCTAATTTCTGTTTCTGATAAATCCTGAAAGGAAATCAAATTACATGATCTATAATAATGCTCACGATTTTAATTTGTCCTAAAATACATCCTATCTGCTCGTCTCACCGGGAGTGGCAAGCTAGATACGAAATCACCAGGTATAGTCAATCTTGTTGGACCAATCCCGCCTGTGGAAGGGATCCGGAGTTACCCACAAATTTCCGATAAAATTAACAGATATCAAAGAATCCAGGAAAATCACAAGACAGGGGAAAGAGGAGAAAGTGTGCCATGTCTTCAGCCACACAGGCCGTCGAAACGGAGCTTTACACCAATGACAGGGACCTCTTGCAGAAGGATGTGCATTTTGGCTAGTGATAACCATTAAGAATGCAGCTATGAATTCCTTCTCATTGCTGTTGCGATAGAGGTAATTTAATTTAATCCTGAATATCTTCGGGAGAGACAAGAGTAGCTCTGATGCTGTACCGTATCCGTTCACTGGACCCTAACTGGGTTGAAAGGAATGCCGGTTGTTTCTCCAGATGTTTCCAGGTGCGGTTTGTATATGCGGATGGAATCTGATGATCAAACACCGGATGTGGTTAATGATTCGCAAAACAGGAGGAGATTCTAGGAGGGTTATTCACCTTTTCCTTAACTTTAATTGAAACTGACAAGTGTTATATCCAAAATCTTTAACAGCAAAACTTTCTATGGATTCATTTGACTATTCATATCTTATACCTAATTTATGAATTATCTATGACTATTTATTGAATGAATACTCATAGTAGCCATAGAATAAATAGCCAGTAACTATCATATGGAATATCTATGACTGTTCATTTATGACTATTTAATGTGTATGTATGCAGATCTGTTGTGCATAAAAACTAACGTAGATGTGATGTACATTAAACAGGCACCTAAAATCACGATGGCAGTTTTATGTCATCGAGTAGAAATGCTGCTTCAGGCTTCGTTCTCATTATCTGACTATAGTTTGAAAGCGCTAATTCCATCAAAATATACCTCGAGTGTTTCGTCAAAGCCGAACATTAAGCATATGGAAATTAGTCTCGAACGTATGTTCTGTCTATAGTGTATAAAATGACGGAATCTGTATAAGTTAATATAGTTAAAATACGATAATTAATCACTTAAAAGTTTTCATCGAATAATTAAAATCTTAAAAATTTAGCTATTATGTATTCTGAATATATTATGCTTATTTTTCGAAAAAGTTGTGTAACATATCTGTAATCGATACATTTGGTAACATAATGTCCCTCTTTTTTTTTTTTTTTTTTTCTTTTCTTTTTCTGTTTTTTTACAAACACCTTGCAGAAAACCACATTAGGTAAGCAGTTGGAAAAAAACACAATTTTATTTTACTTTGTAGCAAAATTTCAAGCAGTTGTACTTTAATAAACAACTGGTCAAATTTAAAATTCGTTAAGCGTTCAACTTACTTAGATATGCATTGAATTATACAACTGCTTGAAATTTTGAAAAAAAAAGACTCGGAATATTTTATTTTAAATACATATATAATGTAAGTTTCCCCATACCTTACATTGTATATAATTTACAAACAGCTTCTCTATCTAATAAAAAAAATATGCTTTCTTCTGAAGAATTTTTTTAAGTTATTTGAATTTCAATAAGCCTTCCATTCACCATATCCTGCAACAGATAAATATATTCTAAATAGTGATTCCATGCAGTTCCAATACGGTGGAAAAAATATATATGGTATCATAAATATCGATCTTGCATCTCCTGAAATGGACTCGATTAAAGCATGAAAATACACCGTTATCCCATAGTTGGTACCCATTTACCAGGTCTCTCTTATTATGAGAAAAATTGGCCATGAATCCAATTTTAAATTTAGACAGGCATAAATAAGATCTAATAATTTATATTAATGAATATCTAGACTAGTACTAGTAAGTGTTTTGACTGGAATCATATTCAGAATCTTGACTCACCAAATGCCGAAAAGCTATTGTAATATATAGATAAATCTTTCAACACGAAAATAAATTGTGAAATCTAATATTTCAGCCAGTTTAATAGCTCTAAATATGATCCTAAAGTGCTTGAAAGTAATTCATACATTTGGACTGATTTAGTTATGTGTCTCAATAGTGAAGGCTTCCTTTCATTATTGAGCAAAATCTTCGTTATTGATTTGCTTCATTATTGTTTTGACCTTTTCATTTAATGGCAAAGGCGATTTAAATTGGCCGAATGTAAGATTTTAAGGACAACAACGTTCACTGTTGAGAGACAAAATACTTGATTTTTACTCATCTAATAGTTTTAAAGTGAACCAAATAATATTAAGAATTATTTCATGAAATGCAGAATTTTATTAACCCTTTTGAAGATTTTTATTACTCCTATTAATCTAACCCCTATAAAATCTAAGATAAGAAAAGAGTATATAAAGTAAATTATATAATTTTCCTAAAAATTCTTGAAATATTTTTTTGATTCTTTCCAGATGCAAACACAATTTTCATATTAAATATATAATGCTATTTTTACCTCTTTACTCCAATCAAACAATATCACATTTTCAAGAATTTGATAATCAAAATTTGATCATATGGGTTTAAAAAAATTTAAATACAAGGAGGCTCTAAAAAGGTTTAAAAAAATAATATCCACTCATAATAACATTTTACATGCGCAGAATTTATTATTTTAAGTTGAAAAAAGGTTTGTATGAATTAAAATAGCAAATACACTTTGAAACTTAGTAGCATTACAACTGCTCGATACATGCACTGAGTCGAAATGTCTGGTATAATGCACATACATTTGGATTTAAATATTCTTACTAAAAAAAATGAAATTTACTAAAAAAAGAAAATGAAACGAGGCACAAAATTCATTATATAAAGTTCATCAAAGTGTAACAAATCATCAATATGCATTTGAAATGGCGAATAAAAGATTATATAAAGATATTATAAAGATTATTATAATAACTTAAAACATTGAACACATTTTTGGGAGCTGAATTCCGGTTTCCAAAAATGTAAATAAATAAATGAACTGATAACCCCGCAATAAGAAATTCCAACAAAGATAATAATAATATGAAAGTAGGAAATCCTCTAAAAAAATAGTATGCGATTTCGTCCATTATTAAATAAATAGCAACTGTTCGAAGTTAATGCCCAGTATACTTGACACCAGGTCTGAATAAGTTAAACATGAAACCTCGTAGCTAGTTACAAATCTTAATAATTACTGCGGGTGCAACCTCTAAGGTGTCCACCACTTGTTTAGACTCGTAGAAGATTTTAAAAGAAATTAAAGAATTTCTTACTACTGTAATAAGTAAGAATTTCTTACTTACATTTCGCTTAATTTTGGATTCAGAAAAGCTTTTCCAAATAAACAATTTATCATTTATCACCATCTTATTATTATTTTTTACTTGCTACATAGAGTGAGAGACAGCGATAAGAACAAAGTTTCAAGTTTGAACTTCTCGTTTAAAAGTAAAGATGATTTAAGTTGTCAGAATGCATCAATCTAGGAGCAATAACATTCACTGATAAGTCACAAAATATTTTTGTCGCTTATCATTGAATATCAGTTCAGAAGTATCTATCAGTGAGCATTTGTCTACCAAATCATCAAAACGCAATGAATTTGAAACAATTAACAAAGCGAATAAATAAGTTCTCCCCCAGCCTTAACCACTATTACGTTTTCACTAATTTTTCTTTGACTTGGAACATCATGACTCCTATATGTGTCATCAATTGTTTCCTTCCCTTACCCCATGCCCATTTTTTATAGGAGTCACAAAGTACACAACACATTAGCTAGGGAGTAAAAGCTGACAGGAGGCTCGTATCTTATCTCTTCTTATTCCAATCATAACTACAGGAGATATAGATATATCATCACTGGTCACCTCCAAAATAAATACCTAATATTAGAAATGGATACTACAGCACAATGAAAGGAAGCTCCCTCTCAACAACAGGATCGATTTTGCCAATTAATTTAATCATAAAGCTCACCAATGTATTTTGCCATACGTGCATAAATAACCAATCAGAATGCTTTAGGTTTATTATGCAATTATAATTTAAATTAGTCATTTGGTAATTTAATTTAATTCATCAAAGTTATTTGGCCTTAAGGCCAAGCAGATAACTGTTGAAGGTAGCTAGTTTTCTGTGAAGTAGAGCTTAAAAAGTTGATGTTCTTAATACAGTTTTCAATAATTTATTTTTAATAATATGTATAATAACTTAATAGATAATTTAATTAATTAGAAAAAATTTCTTATGAGAGAAAATTATGAAACATTTTTTTTTTCATTTTTCGCTCTAATGGTTGATTAGATTTTTTATTTTATTTTCTAATTTTAATTCTGCGATATCTCAAACTTTTAAATAAATTAAATTAAACGATTATTTCCTTAAGATTTTTATGCTGAATTGTCATTTTTATGTTTAATTGTATTTATATTACGCAATAAAATGTCAGATTTTTGATAAATTCAAGGCATTTTTTTTATCAACAAATGTCAAAACTTCTGAAGTTATGTTCTTCAATAAAAATTATTTTTAGCGCTTATTATCGAAATTTAGTTTTCACCAATCCATACAATTTATATGATTCCTCACAAAATTTACTTTTTTCTTCCATTGCATATATTGCTTAGGTAATTTTGTTCACTTATAAGCTACTTGCACGGAATAAATTAATTATTTGTGTTCAGATTTTCTCGTTCATTTCATTTCAAGAAATGCACAAAATCTAAATGAAAAAATATTGTAACTATTTCTGAATCATATCTCAAATGAAAGTAATATTTTAGCAATATCCTTGCTGTTGAAAAATTGAAAAATAATATATTTCAAATATGACGTAGATAAAACCCATAATCTATCCTTTTCAACCAGACAATGATTTTAATTTGAATATATTTGCATTTTTTAAATTTTTTCTTAATTTTACTATAATTTGAAATTTTAACGAAAGATCTATTGGGGAAAAGCAGAAAAATGTTCTTCTTCAAAACGTTGGTTGCTACAATTTCTTCCAGAAAAAGAGAACATGTTCTTCTTTATGCCAACAGATGGCGCGAGGAACTAGTTTTTCAGCTTAAAAAGCGACCGAATACCTTTTTATCTTTGAACTACTAATAAACATTAACAATATGAAGATAATTCATTTCCGCTGATTCTGCTTTTAAATATGAAGATAATAAGACTTAAGATATTTAAATTTTCGATTAATATAATGCCAACTTCATTAAATTCCTAGCTAATAAAAAAAAGAAAGGAAAAAAAGTGAGAACATTCAGAAAATTATTGTTTTAGAGAAATAACTCAATAAACACTAGAATTCTTGAAAATATGACCACTTTTTTAAATTTTACAATTCTTACTAAAGATTTTTAAAAAGTTACATCATCAATATAATGTCAATCAATCGCATAATTTTTTAAGATACATATATTCCTTGAAAATTTAACAAGCGCATTTTGCAACAGCCAGCTCAGTAAAATATTTCTCGTTTTTTTTTAGCTAATATAAATTAATGCGCAAGTTGATAACAATCAATTTATTTCAATCAAGCATTTTAAAAACATTAAGTAATATGGCTATTACTTTCAATAATGCCTGCAGTTTTTTTTTAATTTTTATTAATTACTATTTTACTTCTACATGGGTAAAATTAAATGTCATTGATATTCATAGAAATATTTTGTAGCAAATTTTATTCAAATTCTCTTTATATAGCTCTTTTGAAAAAAAAGAAACTTTTTAACTTTTAAGAAATATTTTCGTATAGATATTTTAACATTAAAAAATCATATCTAGGTCATTTCAAGATCTAAAAATAATTAGATAGTAAGTGATAATTTGATATTACAAATGAAATTTTTAAAAATATGCAATGAATAAAATTCGATAAGTTAATTTCTTTTTGAAATGGAAAAAGTAATTGTGTTCAGCAGAAAATAAAAATTTTAAAAGTTAAAATGTTTTATTTTTACATTGTAATCATATAAAGTAATGCTTAATCTTATTTATAGCATATATAAATAAATCTATGCAGTGGTTGATTTCATTATCTTTTAAGTATTGATTTTGCTCTCAAAAAATCCTCGTAATCATGATTTTATTTCGAATTAAAAAACAAACAAACAAACAAAAAAGTAATAAATGTGAATTATGAAATTAAAATTCTTCTTTAATATACCATATAAAAACTCTATATTTGAAATAAAAATCTTTTAGAATGTTTCCATTCTAGAAGCAAAAGAGCAACAAAAAATTACTCTAACTGCATTGAGCTACAGATTTGAATGCGAAGCAATAAATATCGTTCAGAAACCTTCCCGAGGCTTTATTTTCCATTATTACGAAATAAAAGTTGAAAAGATATTGATGAAAAAAAGAACATCCATTTTCATCGTAAAAGCAAAAATGAATGCTCATAACAGTTGCTTATCCGTATGCTTTTCTTAAAGAATCTATAAAATGTAATCAAAATTCAAATAAACTATTGAGCTAAAGCCAGCACTGAAATCGAAATTTAAAGCTCAGGAATATCATATCTGCATTTTCTTTTAGCAAAAATCAGAGAATATATTTTATTTCAGAAAAAAAAATTAAAAAATAAAGAAAGAAAGAGAAAAAGGAAAAGGATATATGTGTGGATACATTGATCTTTTTTTTTTCCCTTTTGTGTCTCTTCCTCTTCCCAAATAATGAAAAAAAAATCCATCCCTCGACTCAACACCTTTCTTATCTGCTCACTGCAACCGTCTTCCGATTCTGGATTCTCCTCCCCGAGGCTGCTTTTTTATCGATGGCTTCGTACACCCCCTATTCCACCCAAAAAAATTGCTATCGGCTTCTTGTTGCGTCCCTTTTCCAGATAGAAGAAACAAAAAGATGAAGGGTGCATGAAGAACAAAAAGATGAGAAAAAATAGAGAAAAAAAGAAAAAGTAAAGAAGAGAGAGCGAAAGAGAGAGAAATATCTCAAACCCTGCACGGAAGATAAAATATCGGACTTCATTAGCGCTCCAGGAGAAAGAAAAAAAATATACAAAGTTCTTTGAAGGCAAAAAGATATTGACAGTTTCCCCTGATGAATTATTGCAACTCAGTGGAGTTATTAGACTAGCATGCATGAAAAATTCTTTTCTTTCCTTTTCAGAACAAGTCGCCGAGGGTAGATAAGAAACTGATCCACCCCCACCCTGGTGGTGCAGCAGCATCCCTTATCTCTGCACCACCCCCTTATTCTCTTTCTCCCACTCTTATGGTCTGATTCTTCCTCTTGATCTTCCTTTTTAGTACAATCCCACTGCTCTTCTTGCGGTTCTCTGATTTCGTGTTGCTTAGGAGGATGCGGAAAATATGTTGGACGATTTTATCCCTTTCTCTGTTCCCTTCCCCTCCCCCATCTCTTTCTTTCTCCTGGTTGGATAGAGATAGTACGATTTGTTTACATGGTCCACTTTATTAAGTGAAGAAGTGAAAGAAGCTGAAGAGAAATGATGATGGATAGGTCGAGAATTCACGATAGGATGCCATCCTTTTCTGTTGAACATATTGTTGTTGATGAGTCATAATATCTAGGTAGTAAAAATTAAGCTAAACCCATATTTTCCCGCCAAGCGTGAAAAAAAAAACAGTTTCGATTTAATTACTTCGAACTAAAGGTGCAATAAAAATTAAAGATATATTCAGTCCCCCTCCAAAAAAAAAAAAATAAAATGAAATGAGTTTCTGGAAGGTCCTATAGACTTCTATAAGGAAACTAATCCACATTTGTGCTATAATTTGAAGGGATTTTTACCCATATAGACAGATGTTTTGTCAAAACTGACATATTCTCTACCAGTTCTCTATATGATGCCAGTTTATGAAGCGCCCAAATTTTAACACTCAATCTTTTACTCCTACAAAATGTCATGATTCGCTGTAGTCTTTAAAGTAAGTGTGGAAATTTTGATTGTAAGTTTTGATATAATATGTACAAAATTAAGATATTGACTGAAAATTTCTAAAATTATTTTAACTATTTAGTAAGAATCCGAAATTTTTTTAACTCTAATAAGTAGTTAAGTTCGAGATAATAGATTGAAATTTTCTTTTAAAGAAGCAATTGTTATTTTAGGATAATAACCAGCTAATAATAACAAGTTTTTATGAATAATGAAATTTAAAACTATGCAATGAGGATCTGCATTAGTTTCTGTTTTTTTTTATCACAATAACTGCTCTAATCAGGAGGTATTTTAGATATGGACATGAGAATTTTCCTTTATGGTGAATAGTTTTTGTTTCCAAGATGTGTACAGTGAGGTTGTGAAGTCAATTATCGCAATTAAAGATGCCTCTTACTGGAGGGTTTGTACTGTGACCGGTGATGGCATTAGGACACAACTTTAGTTCTCGCTCTCTTAATGACAATGAATGAAGATGACTCTATTTGAATAACAACGTTCATCAACTTACTATGGATGCTTAGGCGGAATAGAAGCAATTCTAATCTGATCTTGGTCACAGGAATCAGAAATCACGAACTGACTACTCCAACCAGCCGGGAGACACTCTGAAAAACTTGAATGACCGAACCGTTGCAACATCAACACTGGCGGAAATTGTGGTTGAGTCCTAAGGGCCATCATCTGCCACGGCACAACCCTTCCCTGGTGAAGTACGTCTTGTCATCGATGGAAGGAACCAATCCCCCACCTTTTCGTGTACCCATTAGAGTAGCGAGCACCACCACCATGACAGAAGCTTCTCATCGACAATTATGAGGTCACCCCCCCCTTGGGACTTTGATCACGGAATGTAAAAACCTTTTATATTTTGTAAATTTTGAAAAAATTCCGTTGAGTATAGGAAGACATCTGATTATATGGAAGCACTTTTTTTTATTCCAAAATTATTATAGAATTCATTTTTAAAATAAGATTCGAAATTTCAGAATATATGTTTAATTTGTCACCATAAAATAAATCCTATAAATTTTGCTGCAGTAAAACAAATATTGGCGTAGAATCTAGCAGACCTTTGCTTTAAAGAAAAGAATGCATGAAATAAAAATAAATAATAAATATATAAAAATTCTTATAACTCGATAAAACAAATCAAGGTTAATAAGTATGTAGAATTCTCAAATCCATTTTTTTTAATTTTTCATAAAAAGGATGGGTTAAGAACATTTTAAATAAGCCATAATCCCATTATGAAAAAAATATATTTTTTCAAATTTTTGATAATTATACATAAGAAAATAATAATGTTTATCTGAGCTTATATCTCACATAAGTTGCTAATATAAATATAAAATTATAACATTCAATGCAAGTGCTTGAGGGGTTTTTTTTTCTTAATTTTTACTGCTAATGATACGAAACGAGCAGACTATAAATGTTAGTAGACTGGTCATATTCTTTCTTAATATAGACTTTCAGTTTTCTGTTATTATAATTGTAATTATGAATTTTTTTTTTATTATTTTTACATTAAGAAATTCAATGGGTGTAGGATGCTTGAATGAAGGTAAAGATATATTTTTCCTCTAATGCTCTGCTTATTGGAATGTCAATAAAATAATCTCTTTTGCATCGATAGCACAATCCTGTTTATGGAGAATTTAATGTATTTTATTAATTATTACTTTACAACTTTTTGGCGTCATCCTGGGAATTGAATATAATTCTAGTCAACTTTTTTTAAATAATAAAGAACCTAAAGAATAACACGTGGAATCCAATGAACAACTTTTTTTAAGGTACCATAGATTTATATGATAGTCATGCAATTTATAAGAATATTGCATCTTATTTCTGTTGTAGAGTTATTTTGGCGGGATATTCAGCATTATTATATATTTTTTTTTGTTTTTGTTTTATCCGAATTTTTAAAAAATAACATTAAAATCATATTTTATAAAACTAGCGTCAATATTTAATTGTACAAGCAGACTTTGATATGTAATATGCTGAGAAGGAAAATAATTTGCGCCTTAACCAACTTCTTAAATAACGAGATTTCAATACTACTGAGCATGTATTGGAAGCTTTTAGAAAAGCTGTGAAACAAATAGCAGTTGTTTATATAAATATGATTTACAACTACATAATCTTGAAAATAAGGTGATCGAAGTTTGCTCCATTATTTAAGTTATTTGTAGTAAGTTACTTGACCATGAGAGTTTGTTAGCATTGGATAACGGATTTAAAACTGTCATAAGTTTATTGAGTCAACTGTTTATGTTATGATGGAACATGATAAATTTCAGTAGCGGGTTAAACACCACTTAATGGGTATTATACAGAAAATAAATATCTTACTCATATGATCATCATTTGGCTGTGGACTCGGAATAATAATATTTTCTCTCCTAAAATAGCCATAGCTTAAAAAATAGCTCGTATCCTTCCAAAAAATTATTGACAAGTTTATACCTTATAAAGATTCAGAACCTATCATTATCAAATCAAAGGTATCCTTAAATTGATTGATATTTTTCGATTTATTTATTTAAAATTTAATTTTTAATTATAATAAATATATTGTAATTTATATGAAATTTGTTTGTTAGCTTTGGTTCTAGGTACAATTCAATAATTGAGTAACCCTGTTTAGTTGACTTATAGTATATTAAAAGATGAAAGAATGATTTTTAATAAATCGCTGAGCAAAAATTGTAACAATTTATCAAAATGCAATTATAACTTGGAATTGATAATTAAAGTTAGCATTAATAATTTCATTGCATGCTGAATTATAGTACAAAATGTGAATAATTGAGCTTTTATTCGGCCGTTTTTTCCCTTTCTGTACTGTTTCATTTTACTACAATTTACGAATTTGCTAAAAAAGGGAGAGATAGAGATGATATAACTAATGTCTATTGGAAATTAAAGGCATAATTTCTAAGCTGATTATATGGAATCACAATTTAGAAAAATTAATAATAAAACTGGCATCAGTGTTATAAGTATCCCATATATTGTTCGCTTCAAGATCCCAAGACTAGCACTTTTCAACGCTTCTATTTCTCTAAGCTGTGATAGAGTGAAATATGAGAATAGGAGGTTATTACACCTCCTAATTCAAAATAATCAAAAATCACCTTATCGATAAATAGAAATGTCTCCTCCAGTCATCTTTACTCTTTCATTTTTTTAACGAAATAAACGGCTCCTGATGCATGCTCAAAAGCGTGGAGGATTTGAAAATCCAAAAAGGGACATAAACTTTTTTTTTTTTACTTGAACAGTGAAATGCTCTCTCATACGACATGTGAAGACTTTTTTTATGAAGTAGTTCAGTGTTTAACTCAATAGGATCTCTGTTTTCTGCCTGATTTGTTTTGAATACATTGAGAACACCTCATAGAAGATACTGATTAGGAAAAGAAATGCATCTCTTTTGGATTACATACAAAGACAATTGAGGGTTTTTTTTTTTTTGCCTTACTTGTTAAGACAAAAATCGTATTTTTTCTACTCCTCATCCATAAGAAGCGTAGCTGGATTTCAAATATATTTTTAACGATTATGAAAATATGATACGAGAAATGGGAACAAAACAAATGCAATTTATAATTCTCGATTCCCCTTTACCTAAAAATCATTATCTTACATACTTATACAAATATTAGTAAAAATAAATCATGCGCATTTGATTTGTATTCAAATAATCACAACTACAAATTTCTACATTTCTTATTCATGCAATATAGAAGCATAAAAATGCAACCTCCTCCTTTGTGTTTGAGATTTATTTTTGAAATCTTCTGTTTGTAGAGGAGAGAGGGGGGTGGGGTAGAACGAAATCTAGCCTATCTTCTAGTCCGCATAAAAATGCATGTATTCTGCATGCATTTTTAACCCGTTGGGAGCTTTCCATCGACCATAATAGAGGAAAAAAAGAAAAAGGAGAAGAAAAAAAAAAAGAGTTCCTTTTTTACCTTAAAAATGAACTAACGCTAAAATAGGAAGAAAAAAAACCATGGGCAGCATGTATCGGAACAACAAAGGAGGTTATGATTTTTTTCCATAAAATATTTACCATAGAATACAGGGTAAGATCCGAGGAGTAAAAAGTAAAAAAAAAAAAAAAAAAGAGAAGAAACTTGCTTGTACAAGCTTTTATTTCCCATTTTTTTTTCTTTGCATTCGTTGCAAGAACGTTGCAGGAGCGTTGCGTGATCGCACGCCATTCCCATCCACGCTCGTAGGGCCTAAAAGCAGGGATGGGAGGGAGGGGAGAGAGCCTTGCCTAGGACAAGTCCTCTGCCTAATGCAAACACAGGGCTCTCTCTTGCGAATCCTCCTCAATTGGATGCAGGGACGAGCTGCACATTGAAGTACCATAAATAATACAACTCGGTTTGAACATCAGTGTTTAGCAGTTTGTAGTTTTGAAAAAAATCCTTTACAAATGTAAAGCTTATTGATTAAAGTTCATTTAAGCAATACAATATGTAATTCAAAAATATAATGTAGTTTTAACAATGTTTACATTAATTTTCTGAAATTATATTATTTTTTACAGAAACCTTTAAAATTGCGATACTTAGCTATTTTAGTTTAACTAAGTAATGCTATACATAATTCAAAAATATAATGTATTTTTAACAATGTTTACATTAATTTTCTCAAAATGTACCATTTTATTTAATTACTAAACGCTGCAATAAGCTGCAAATAATAGTATTCCTATTTCAATATTAATATGTTTAAATTCAAATTGTATAACATAAAACTGCAGTATCATGTGAAAACTACAGGCCTGGAACAAATGGTTACTCGGCTACATTGCTCTAAAATTCTTTTCCCGAATGCATATCAATTCTGAATGCCTTGATAGGTCTATTTTCCTATCTTCTGTATAGTTGTGGTGAGTATGTCACTTGAGTTCTTGATATAGTTTAAACGAAGAACTTATAAGGTTAATAAAACATAAATCTCTTTCTGAAGTAAAACAATGAGAGAGAAGAATAAAACAATGGTTTAAAAATGCTTATTTATCCAGATAATACCTTCAATTATATGAACTTCAGTTATTCGGATTGCTAATCACCCAGATCACTTCAAAAAAAAAATCCCCCAAAAATTTTTTAACCAAAAAAAAAACAAAAAGAGTAAAAATAGCGAAGCAATTGACTGATATCTGCAGGAAATAATATTGTAATTCAAAATATAAAAACAAAAACAAATATAAATACTATTGTTCCCGCAGTCATTATGAATGCATCAAAAATAACTTTTTTTCCCCTTAAGAAAGATTATTAATCTGAATACTTGGAGTTAAAATTTCAAAATTCATGTCATTTTTATTGATTTATACTTTGAATGAAGCTTTTACAAAACAACATGAAAATAAATATATATAATTTCGTTAAAATTAAATTCTGTCTTCTATTTTTTTTTAATAGCTGAACGATGAGAAACATGTTGATGTTTATAAACTTGCACACGCTGATTCTGTTTCTTCAATTGCACCTGCTGGGGAAACTGGTTTAAAAAGCACATTGAGCTTTGAATTCACATCTCTCTCTGTAAATCTTGTTTTTCCTGCTACATGTTTTTATTGCAGAGAAACAATTTGCCTTTTTTTTTAATCAAAATCTGTTTGTTCCATAAGTTTTTTTTTTTTTTTTTTTTTTTTTTTTTATCATGATCTCTTTTTACACAATCCAGTTTCTATCCTGATCTGTTTGCTCCAGAAAATGCAAAATGAATTTTAGTAGACAAATTTTTTTTAACAGCGTTAATTAAAAAAAATTATAACTTGTTGAAGAAATGCATTTGTTCGAATGCAATCTAAAGAGCAATGTGATTGATCAAAAGGCAAAAAAGAGGAAATCCAAAAAGTGACAATGTGCGAAGAAAATACATGCGAAAAATTTGAATTAAATAGTCAATCGGCCGAAAAATTAGCAAAACTACAGCTCAATTTGCTTTTTTATTCATTTGAAAATATTTATAAAAGTAACAAATCAATATAATTTTCCCGAAGACACCCTAGAAATCATAGAAAAGAAGTACAATGTACAGAATATATAGAATATACAGAATAAATTTAAATGTATATAGTACAACGAATATGAGAGGAAACTCAGTACTTTATCGTGGATCTTTATAATACTATATATAAATGTTCATTAACAAAATTGAGAAATTCAATTACTAGGAAATAAAAATAGGCTGTAAAGAAATTCTGTAAAATTTATAAAACAGAAAAAGTATCTCTATAAATTTTGGTGAAATTTCAATGGTCTTTCGCCATCAAAATTTTAAAAAATTAGAACTATATAAGGCTAAAATATTCTGTAGCCCTTAGATAAATCAATAAAGACCACTTCCACCAAATTTGTTTGCACAAATATGAAAACTATAAATACTGTTTAATATTATTAATTGATTGCAATTGTTGAAATACCTTTTAATCCAATAAAATTGATTCTGACGATTATTTCAGTTACTTGGCAACTATTTTTTACAAGTTTCTTGAATAAATACAGAAGTTCGAAAACAAGTTCTCGCAAAATAGTCAGTAATTTTGTAAGAAACCTCAATTAAATATTTTATAAAAATAGCTTCTATGTTATTTAATTACATTATTATTATTTTTTAATTTATGTTTATCTATCTCTCTATCTATGAATATGGTAACTCAAAAGTGCTCAAGATGTATGGTAGCTCAAGATATATGAAACTTGATTTGAGAACTTCAAATTAAAATTGTGGACCGACATCATTTGTTGAAAACAATCAGTGAACAGTGAACTGGCCAAAATGTATATTAAACTTTATTCGTTGTACTTCGAAGACAAACACAAATTGTGTTGTAATATTAAACTATATGTGTTGTGATAATGTAATGTTATATTTAAATATTAAATCGATTCTGAGAACTTTTTTGGTACCATATTTATTTTCCATATTCGAAAACTTTTATTGATTTATTATTTTAACAAACTTTTTAATAAGAAATAATTTTTTAATGTTTTCTTATTTGATTATTTTCGTTTTATATCGATAAAAGTTCACTGATAGCGAAAAAAATTTATCTATTTTTCGGAATTTTAATCTGACATATTTTATTTTTTTCACTTAGAATAATAATTTTAATTTAAAGAAAAGTTTTAAAAAAACTTAAATGTCAATAATCTTGAATAGATTAAAAGTATGTATCATCACTGATCTAACATCAAAATATGAATGACTTTGTTCATCAAGACGAAAATTAGAAAATTTCGGCTGGTACCCCATCAATCAAATTTTTTAAATTTTATTTTTACTGATATCCTTAATTTTTAAGATGGTATTCCTACCACTGTATTTTTCTAACCATTTCTAAATACGAAAATGTTCCTATTAATAGCAGCAAAGGAGTTGATTGGTTTAAAAGTCAAACAATTTGAATTAACTTAAAGATATTAATGGCATTTATTTTTTAATTTTACCTTTTTTTTCTGTTTTATCAAAAATCTAACGATTTGAAATAGCCTAAATGCATTTGTAAGATTTCTTTTTGGATTTAAGTTTTATTTCTTCTTTTTACAGTAGTATTATCCCAAAATCAAAACAAATGGAAACAGCACTGAAATACTTTAACTTATGATGACAGTTAACAATTGTTATCATGTATGTTTTTAGTTATTAATGATTTCAAAAATAACATTTAAACAGAAACTTTTGAGATTATCCTGGATTACCATAAATGAAATATTGTTCCAATGCCCCATTTTAAAAATAACACTATTTCTATTTTGGAAAGAATCTCGTCATTTTGAAACACGATCAGACGACGAGAATTCGACCTGAACTAGTGCTCACGTCTGTGATTCCTCATTGTGAGGACATTTGACCCCGAAGAATTTATACCAAATTCTTCATTCGAATCTGTTTCGAACCTAGAACATTCTTTTTTCCAAAGCTGAGATCTTATTACTTGGCTTCGCTAAGTGAAAAAATAAATGCAAAAAGAATAGTACCGTCTTAATAAAGCTACGTCTCTTAGAAAATTATAAACAACTTAGCATAATAGTGAGATGTGATTAAACGTGAACGGACCTACTGAAAATCAATCATGAAATAATTCTAAGTATTAATCTATTGCTTCCTTTTATTTATTCTCGAATGGACGTTGGGAGCTACGGTTTTTACTTTCGGTATGGAGTTAGCGAAACAAAATTCAATTATTTATTTTTAATCTCTTATCTTTTATGAATACTTTCATTAATGAGATTAATTTCGCATACACCTAACTGGTTTAATATGTAACTCAGGGAGCGTACCATAAGTTGGAATCTGTGACAACGACAAAGGGGATTCCTTTTACAATATTCTCTTGATTTCTTTTTCTTTTTCTCGAACAGACATTGGGAGTTACGTTTTTGCCTTCTATATGGAGATAGGGTAACAAAATTCTGATATATTTTTTTATTACTTCCATTAGCAAGATTAATTTCGCATACATCTAACTGATCTACTATGTAACCTAAGGGGCGTACCACAGTTAGGTACCTCTGCTTTACAGCAACGACAAAGAGGATTCCTTTTACCAAAATCCAGTTCCCTTTTCACTTTGTATACGTGTCCTCTGCATTCGACGCAACGCCGATGAGGGGGTGGTTCGCATTTTCTGATCCCCGCCGACACAGGACAAAACAGGGAGGGTGGGCGATGCCCTAAAAGCTTTCGTTGGGGCGCCCACGCCCAGAAAACAGGGTGGATTCGGTAGAAAAATCCACACTCGTTCCTTTCCCGCATGTAGGAAACACGGAAGTGCATTTCGGAAAAGATCCTGAGTGGGCGAGACAGCCACCAAAATTTGTCAATAAATGTTACCATCCTTTTTTCGAGGAAAGAATTGGTTCTCCGTTCTCCTGGTAGAGATTGTGGGCGAGGTTGCTGGGAAAAGTTTCCTGCATTCGAGGAAATTATAGATTTTAAGCCTGTTCGAGGAATGTGAGTTTGTTTCATAAAGGAAATTGTTTTTGGAATTCTCGGGACCGTTATTAAGTGATGTCAGTTGTATTTTTGTTAAAATAAATCTTTTTTCCCAAACGAGATGTTCTTTCTATCATTGTATAATACAAAATGGTTAGAAATAAAGTACTCGTATTAAGAATACTGTAAATAAAAGTTAATAGCCGTAAAAGGCATTATAGAATATAAGGTAATTTATATGTTAATTATTTTTGTATGAAAAAAGAGCCTGATTTTGGCTATGTGCGCTAAAAAAAATAGATTATGTGCAAAAAGATAAAAAAAAAAATATTATTAATTCACTAATGCTAATATTTTATTTGAGGAATGAACATCTGTCTGAATACTTATCAGTAATATTAAAAAATTACATTAATTTATTCTTCGATTCCCACAGAAATCAAATTAATAAAGAATAAAATCACTGAATTTGCTTTTTAATTTTTTCATAATATTTAATCGGTTTTTGAGATTGCATAATTGTATAATTTGCGCATTTATTGAATTGTCATGGAATTTTTATTATTGTATAATTCTATAAAAACATTTTTTCCCCTTATTTTAAGGCAGTTAGAGGTCCTTTCCAAGTCAATATGGTATTATTGAAATCGATCACTTTAACCCTTTAAAGGACCATTTTTTTCTAGTCATATTATGTTAAAATATTTTTAGGCTTGAAATTAAAATAAAAAAAAGGTATTCATTTAGCTTATTAGATAAATTTAATTTGATTCATTAATTAATTTGGTTAATTAATAATGAAGTAACAAATCAAGAAGCATCATTTTGTGTGAGATAAAGAACTGAAGCATCTAAGTTTCTGTCTTTCTAAAAAAATGTGTCAGAACTTACGCCAACCTACATAATTTCATACAAATATTGATAAATTTGGTGGGAGGCATACTTCCCACGGCCCTAGAAAGGGTTAAGACTGATAATATTCTTGTGGCAGCTTTTACAGATATAGAAAAGAAGTAGTACTGAAGAATTTGAATAAAATTTCATTTCATACTACACCTGAAATGTTTGCCAGCTTTAAACTATCATAAAAATTTTTATCGTTTAGTAAAAGATTCATATTTATTACCTGCAACGAATCGAATCTGATTTTTTTTTTCTTTAACTTTGCATTTAGTATCAAAGAAGGATCATAGAAGTGTTTTATTTCTCTGTGATATGAGGTTTCTTAAATATAATAATAACATTTGAAAGAAGAGGTCTCAAATTTCTACAGTATTTTACAAGCGAATACATATATTTTTAATGACTCATTCTCCTCATTTTTGGAAGCATCTTCCGATTGGGGGGGGGGGCTCACTTCAAAACTGAGGATGAGAAGCTTCCGGTATGGTATTTGGTTTACTTCCCATTGATGAAGGGACGTACTTCCCTTAGGAAGGGTTGTGCCGTGGTCGGTGATGGTCCTTGGGACTCAAACACAGTTTTCGTGTTGCTCTCACTGTGGTCCGGTTATTCAGTTTTATCCGTGGGCCTGGTTGGAGTAATCATTTAATGGTTATGTTTTGGAAGCAGCTATAATCTGGTAGAAGACTTCTTTTTAGAATTGAAAGTTGCATGTTGATATATGTTTCCGCAGTAGATCGCAGAATGTCCGGATTTGAGATTTGTTAAATTTTTTGAGATAAAATGTCTTTCAGTTAGCATGGTCAATAAATTTGAAAAGGTAATGTCAGCTGAAGTGTGAGCCTCTTTAACTGGTCCTTAACTAGTTAGTCAAATCAAAATCGACTTAGAGTAGCTTGAAAAACGAGAGAATGTCATTAAACAATTGATGTTCTAAATTGTTTTTCTTACTTATATTTATATTCATAAGTTTGACATTTAAGATTTTAAACCATAATCCCAAGTTAATATCTCAAAATGATTTACTAATTAGTTAATGTCTCAAGTATTTTATCTTATATGAATTACATTCATGAATTTTTGCTCAATATTTGAAAATTTAATCCATATTTTCACCGTTCATGCCACAAAATGTCTCACTAAACATTTGGTGTTTCAAAATCTCTCGCCAAATAATTGATGTTTCAAAATATCTTACTAAATAATTGATATTTCAAAATATCCCAGTAAGCAGTTAATATCTCAAATACTTTGTCTTTTAGGAATTATAATCATAAGTTTTAGTTTTATACTTAAGAGTATATTCTAAGTTATTTTTATGCTATTATGCCATTACAGTTTTTAATCTCGTGAAATTTTAATTTCATTTTCTGACCAAAATTATTTAAAAGAATAAACCAGATAATTTAATCATAAGATAACATCATAATTATTCATAAAATGCCTAAAAATTATTAAAAATAATGAGATTAGATAAGAAAAACCACAGCAATATTGAAAAAAAAAAACTAAATAATCATAAGAATCTTTTTTTTCCCCTAAAAGCTATCAGAAAGTTGATGGATTTATCTGGAGATTTTTCCGCCGTATATTAAATAAAAACTAATATTTTAATGGAATTCATCGCGCTGTATTTTAGATTAAGGCTTAAAGAGGAAAGAAAAAAAAACTGGAAGGTTTTATTTTCAATTTTTTTCATAAACATCCACCTCTCGATTCTTCCGTGAAAATGATCCTCGTAATTATGTTCCAGACAATCGATGGCGGTATGACACGCCTGAGTATGTTCCAGGGGAGATAAGTTGCTATCAACAAATCAAGGTCACGAGGTCTGCCAACACACGATACGATAATTACGCTGTGTTGTTGCCATTCCTCGCCCCGAATAATAGCTGATAAATAACAAATTAATTGATCAATAGGCCTTAAATTTCAAACATTTTTTTCCCCCTTTCTTCCTCTTTACTCTTTTAGAAGAAGAGTTAGAGTGGGTGAAAAAATTATGCTATCGCACTTTGTTGAGCATAATTACGCGACTTTTTTTTTTTCTTACAGTACCCCAAATAACGCGAAGTTTCCGCTTGATAAGAAGAGGGTGGTCGTCCTCTTTTGTTTCTGTTTTTAATGTGGAGGGTGGTTTTTATGCTAGCAGAAAGAAATCCAGTTAATCATCTCAGCTGAAGGGAAGGAACTGTCATCTCTCCTGTCTTCGAGGGATATCAATATTTTATTAACGGTGTCTTGTGGATATTAGGAAAGGCGTTTGAAGGTCGTAAGGTGCTCGATGACAAAATATTTTATCATGAGAACCATTTTTAATTTGTCTTTTTAGTTTGACATGATTAGAGAACTATCAATTTTATTCTATCGCTCGATGAAACAGAAAATTCAAAAGTCTGAAAAAAACCTTTAAAAAATTCAGAAAAAATGATGTTTGAATAAAAGAGAGGAAAATTAATTCGATTTTTTTCTTATCACAAAACTTGGATTTATTGTAGAGCTATATACTGGAAGCAAATTTCTACAACACAAATACGCTCAGTCATTGGATTTAATTGAATTACATTGAATGACATTTATTGAATTGAATTACATTGAATGACATTCATTGAACTGAATTGCATTGAATGGCATTCATCGACTTAAATTACATTGAATGGCATTCATTTCATTCGATGACAAAATATATAGGTAAATTACGTAGAATTCATCTCGCTAGACAATATTGAAGTTTACTGGCATAAATGCCTATTCTGGCCCTGGTGTGCAAATAAAGATGAATGCACAATCTCATCAAAGCATATAAAATAATGGCAAAAATTCTTAATTCTTTATCTGCTACTCGTTTTAGCTCTAAAAATGGCTAAAATCAAGTACGCGACAAAATCAATGATATGTATTGTACAAAACCAATTGAGTACAGAAAACAGAAAATATTAGGATAGGAATTTTCATCCTCTACATCTTTTAGAAATAAAATTGTGACTTTAAAACACTGGTAGATATTGAAAATTCAATATTCAATTGTATTATGAATGACTGAATATGACATGAAACACAAATGGGTGCAATTTCACTGTAACGTAAATGTTTATGAAAAAAGTATGCCTTTCCAATACTGATATGAATCAATAGGAGATCCTTTCACCCAACAGAAGCATCAAAACCATCTATTAAGCATGGCTTTTAAGGAATTAAATCTGAGATTTTTCTGCAATACCAAATGTTCTTGTGAAACTTCATAAAATATACCTTTTGATTTCATTAGTCCTTAAATATCTCATAAATGGATTAAATATGTTTAGCGATCACACCATAAAGAAATTTGCGGCTGAATACCAACACCCAATCTAGAAGGCACATGAAACCGTTTCTGCTTACGCAACTTACGCAAAATATTATCTTCCCCACTCAGCAAACTATCGCCCTATGAACGATTTTTATGTACTTTTTACCTTTTCAAAGAATTTAGCTTTAGCAACTGCTCGGGACTTCTCAAGGTCAATAGAATTTCATCATCCAATACGACTTTGAAATGGTCACCAATGAAATGATTCTTCTTTTTTTTTCCCTTCTTTTTTATATTTCTTTTTCTAAACAAATGCACTCATTATCTGTAAGGTTAGCAAGATAATTAGCTGTGATAATGCACATTTGTTATAAAGAGTAATTTGTAATTTAAACCACTAGATGTTATTGGTGAATTGGTGTTATTGGTGCGTTTACATGGGATAAAATATGAAACAATTAATGGCTTATAAATATTTTTATTTTCTGATAATAGTATATGACCAACTGAAACAATACCTAAAACTGATGGAAGTATGATTCATTTTCTACCTGCTGTGCACTCAATTTCAAAAGCTATAATGATACATTGAATACTTTTATTACACAGCTCTGTGTTTTTTCCTATACAACATGCCACTCCAACAAGCCAGAACAATGGAAAATATAAAATCATCTTCTATTTTAAATTGTAAACCATGCTACCAATAAATAATTCTGGTGAAAAGAAAAGATGCGAATTAGTTGGAAAGGAAGAGATCGATGGATGGATAGATAGAGGTGTAGACATAGGAATAGGTATAACTATAGACATAGATATAAGAATAGGTATACGTATGATATAGGTATAAGTGTAGGTACAAAACTGCTAAATCACGTTGCCACATTAGTATAACTATTCAATTTCAAAGCTGGTATTTCTCACAAAACTGCAGAATGCGCCAACAGCAATACAAGCTTCATATCAACGCAATAATCCATATCAAAGCTGCCAGGTATTTCTCAAAAACATAGTCTCAATATTGCATCCACTAACACTAATACAAGCTTGGAAGCGTCAATGAAGCATTTAAATCCGAATACAAAAGCTCAATAACACATAGTATCAAACATCAAATATAAACTCAACTAAATAATACGTTTTCTCAATAATACATAGTCTCATTATTGTGTCCACCAATACTTGGAAGCATCAATGAAGCAATTCAACTTGATTTCAAAAGCTACCATGATTTCTCAAAAACACAGTATCAATATTGCATCCAGAAATACTTGGAAGTATCAATGAAGCAATTCAGCTTGATTTCAAAAACTACCATGATTTCTCAAAAACACAGTAATCAATATTGCATCCACCAATACTAATACAGTCTTGAAAACGTCAATGAAGCAATTCAATTCGATATCAAAAGTTATTAGACATTTCTCACACACTTACAAAATCAACAGTTGGATGACATACTCCACTATGAAATGCCTCTAAACTGAATGCCAAGCACTCTACTGCCGTTTCTATAATTGTATTACTGTTGTTGGACTCAGTTTTAAATCACTATTTTAAGTACAAGCAATAATTATTTTCTAAACAATATTGTAAAATAAAAATTCAGATTTAATTTTGTCTTTTCTTGAATTTATACCACAATACATCACTTTCGACCACGCATACCTATAAAAAGTGCTTATTTTAATAATCTGTACCGCCCCTAAAAGTTTGCCCTATATTAAAAGACTATGAATAACTTCCAATTTAATTTACTATGCTGATATCCCGACCTTGAATTTTCAACAAGTTTCTTTAAAAAGACCTCATGACATCCACACTGCTGATCCAACAGATAATAATTTTTATTATTTACCTGCAGCCGATCTACATTTGCTGACTACAGAACGATAACAACTGAGGTAACAAACAGTAAAATCTCAGCCAGCAAACACCGTACAATCCTGAATATGCGACTTCCTGCAGGCCCCAAAGCCACACGACAACGATCTGCAAATCTAACATTATTTTCCAAATGCTCATGCATTCACCTTTGCACCTGTTTGGGCAGATTAAACAGAGAAATGCAGGAAATGTTATGCGTTGATGAAAATCGATACATTATTTAGTCGCAGTTGGGAGCGAAAGAGACGTTGCAAGTGAGCATTAGGACGGAGATTAGAATGGCGGGGGAAGTGTAATTAGTGTTATCAGGGAGACAGCGCATATCTCGCCTGCATTCCTCGTCCTGCTAATTACAGGTGACGTGTTAATTATGACGAAATTAGAAGGATCAGCTACCGCACGTCTCTTTCAGCGCAAACCCCTTTTGGTACACAGTGTTCTTCAAGCAATTTCTAGGTCTGTATCAACAATACTAGTGGAGCTACAAATAAACTCGGAAATGAACCAAATGCAACAAATCGATATGTAATCGAATGCATTCGATTATTTCAATAGTTAGAATCAAATGAATAATCTATAATAAGAATAAAAATCTTTAAATATTTTTATGCTTTCAAATGTTTGATCATTTCTTTATGAGTTTTGTATACCAGAACATATTTTTAGAATCACAAAGCATACCAGTAGGTACCACATCTTCTAAAGAACAAATCCTCCTGACTGCTGGAATGAGTCATCCAAAGAAGTCTCAACAGCCTAACGGGAAAGCGATGTAGTTTCATGCTTCCTCTATAGTAAACACATCGTTTAATTGTTATAAAATACTGGTTCAATTAAATATATAGCATTTTTATCTTTATAGTATTTTTTTAATTCAAATCAGATTTTTAAAATTTTATTCTAGCAGTCATGTTATGAAATATCTATAAAATGCATCATTTGAAAGTATCTATAAGACTCTAATTTAAAAGTATTCGGAAGAATTAATATATATTATTTCTCGATTTAAAAAAAATGAGCATGCATAAGATAATTTAAACATTTTATTTAAAAACATTTTTGCATGGGATAAGTAAGCTCTCACAAGAAGAAAAACTCAAATTAAAGGATATTCTGGAGTGCAATATCCATATAACTTCTCTCATAAATCTTAAAAGAAATTATCATGAATAAGAAAATTTAAACCATTTTATTTAAAAACATTTTTAAATAAAGTATACAAGCTCTCACAAGAAGAAAAATTCAAATCAAAAGATATTCTGGACTGCAATATCTATATAATTTCTCTCATAAATCTTAAATAGTCACAACAGTTTAATAAATAAAACAGTTTAAACCATTTTATTTAAAAACCTTTTTTAATAAAGTATGAAAGCTCTAACATGATGCAAAACTAATTAAAAGATATTCTGGAATGTATTTATTACAATTTCTTATAAATTTTATAGAAAAGATCCTGAATAAGAGAATTTATTTGAAAAGATTTTTACATGATAAAAGCAAGTCAAGGCTTTCTAAATTTCTGAATGAACTTCAACTGTATCAATAAAATTATTTTATGCAAAGTTAGAAATATATATACAGAAAGGATATAGCAAACACACGTTTTATTACAAGATGCACACAACATCATTAATTAACTTTATTATATATACTTTACAACATACTACATAAAAATACATTATCAGAATACAGCCACTTTCTACGAAAATATTTCGTATTTCTTATAACGTCTTCCTCTCTTAAATGCAGTTCACGGACCTAGGAAGGTATGGAAGATAAATTAGAATTAACTAACGATGAAATTTTAAATAAATATTTTTAATATGTAGATAAATGTCCACAAATTAAAAAATTACTGCATCATAATTTTGTTTTCTTTAACGTATGTTTTCAAAATTTATGAATTTAGATATTGCATTTATCATGTTTATACATATATTTACTTTATGGTTGATTTAATAACTGCAGTTAAAATTATAGGATATTGAGTTAAAGATAAATAAAATTTAAATTCTTATTAAAAAGGATTGAAAGTTTCATTTTAAACATATAAAATTAACTTGCAACGAAATAAAATATTAAAATATAGTTAAAATTATACTTTAGGAATGCATTATATTGTTGCTAAACATGTATGTCTATAGTTATGTGGTGATATTCAAGATTATTATTGAACGAATCTTTCAATTTATTAATAAGTTAAAAACAAATTCTATAAATTTAAACTTAAACAAAGAGAAAATAAAAAAAGCCATTCAAACTGTTATTAATGACATTATTCACTGTTGGAAGCTAAAAATAGAGCGCATTTATACATTCAAATTGAAAATTATGTGAATATTTATGAATATTATCTTTTTAAGAAAATTATTGAATATCTGTTCTTACTCTTGAGCTTTCGCTGGTAGGTACCGCTAAGTACCCTATATTGTATCATTTTCCAGCCCTGTTTAAATATTTTTATGCTTTCAAGTGTTTGATCATTTTTTATGAGTTTTGTACATCAAAAGAATAGAATCAAGAGCTGTAGGTAGCACTAAGAACCCTATGTTGTATCCCTTGCTTGTCCTGTTGTCTAAGATATACAGCGACTAATTGCTGTCAATCGAGTGTTAGAATAGAATAAAAGAATAAAATAAAAATGCATAGTACAAGGAACTAGAGGTCTTTTTCCGCATTCACATAAAAAAAAGGGTCTTCCTTTTTCCTACTTAAAGATTACCGTTATAAAAGGCTGTCAAAAGATTTCGTCAAACCAAAATATAAAGATTTAATACCTGCCGATCAATGAGCCTAATGCATGAAAACTCTATGATATAAACTATAAGAGACTCTGAATATTGTCCGCATTTACAAATATATGTTTGTTGCCCTAAAAATATGTTAAATTAAAAAATCAGTTTAAAGGATTAAGAAATTTAGAATCATAGAGCTTACCAGTAGGTAGCACTAAGTACTTCCTATCTCCCTATTGTATCCCTTGTCTCTCCTGTTGCCTAAGATATGCAACGAGTAAATGTTGTCGGTTGAATGTTCAAAGAATGGAATAAAAATGCATAGTACAAGGAACTAGAAGTCTTTTACCACATTCACTTGAAAGGATTTCCTTTTTTCTAGTTAAAGATTACCATTATAAAAGAAAAACTCGAGATTTCTTCAAGTCAAAATATAAAGATTTAATTCTTGCCGATCAATGAGTCTAGTGTATTAAGTCACAATGAGAAAAACTACGATAGATTGGAAATATTGTCCGCCATCACAAATCTGTTTGTTTCCTCAAAAAATATTAAAATAGAAAATCAGTTCAAAAGATTAAGAAACTGGGTATGATAATGAAGACTGAGGTACCCCGCAAATAAGAAAGTATCAAATTCCATACTGATATGCTTATGCTATTGTAGCTAATTAACAATTCCATCATCGATGAAAGGACGTACGCCATTTATGGAGGAATTCGTGAGTTGTTTATAATGTGGTCTATTCAGCTTGCCACTAGTTCTGTTATCTGTAGTGATTCGGCCATTCGGTTTTTGCGTATGACTTAAGGCTGGATCGAGATATTTCTTTTGATTGCAGGAATTAGACATGTTGTTATGCTGTTGAGAAGTTATTCTTAGATTAGCAGTGTAAAAAATTTAATTATTCAGGAATTTAATTATTCAGGAATATATTTTATTATTTGTATTAGTGAGTATTTATTCTAAATACCTGAACAAAACTTTTCCACTTTATGCATTTATATTGAAGTAATAAATTTATGTTAATTTCTTATCCCCCATAAATATACCAGCTTCCTGGTATCTGCTTCCAAATTAAATAGATGCTTAAGCAGATAACTTAGAGATATATAAATCCTCATTCTTGTGAAATTACTATACAGTTCTGACAATCTTATGTACAAACAGTTTCTGGTATCAATATTGATATCTGTTAAGTTCTAGATTTGTGTTAATAAATGTTCTTTGTAGCAAAGAGTTAGCCATTGGTATTATTGTTAGTTATCTTGTTTATCTAGTGATTGCATCTAGATATTTTTGAAAATGGACTCTTCCGATAGAGAATCGTGCATTATACAGCAAATTGGAATAACTTCAAATTAAAGAATAACTTCGGATGAACAACTCTATGCAAAAAAAAAAAACCAACGTTAAATGCTTTAATCAATCGACAATTAAAAAATGAATATATGAGTTTTAATGTTTGATATTAATGCTATTTTAAAGAACTAAATGGATTGATTTAGTACATTTAAACTAATTATAAGATGATAACATATTTAACTTAATTAACAATCAATGTTCATAACAATAATAACAATGTTCAAACAATAACAATGTTAAAAATCAGTGTTCAATATCCTAAATTTGCTTTTGATTGTATCAGCTTCGATTTGTCTTTGACTATCCTTGGTATAAGCAATTAAAACAGTAAAAATATTCTTCCTGAACTTTGTCATATACAAGTAGTTATCAAAATAATGGAAAAAACCTTAGATATACAAAGAATCCTTTATTGGTATGATCTAGGACCGCCTTTGGCATGTATACAGCTTGGATTCGCCTTGGAATCAATTCATACAAGTGTTGAATAGTGTTTAGAGGAATATTGTACCATTCTTCCTGGAGATATTGTGAAAGTTCTGGGAGAGGTGCCAGTGAAAGATATCGATTCCGTATTGAAGTCTCTAAAATAGTCCATAACAGTTCAATTATATTGAAGTCGGGTGACTGTGTGGATCTAGGAAGATGTTTAACTTCATCCTTGTGTTCATCAAACTATGATTGGACAAGTCCCGTTACATGGATTGAGGTGCATTATCAACCTGGAAAATTCCCTCTCTTGCAGGAAACAAAGTTTGCATCATAGGATGGACCTGGTCAGCTAAATTTTCTCTATTTTTCTTCCTAGAGATCCGTTCTTTCAGGTTACGATTGGTCCAGCAGAAAACCACGACATGGCTGCCCATATCATGACAAATCCACCTCCATGCTTGGCAGTTGGAAAGAGACAATCATGATCGTATGCTTGTGCAGTTGTCCTCCAAACGTGCACCAGTCCTTTTGTAGGGAAAAGTGTTAAACACGATTCGTCAAACCATATTACTTTCTTCCACTTATCAAGCGACCAGATTTTGTGAGTGTGACACCACTGTGGACGACGTTTACCATTAACATCCATGACAAATGGCTTGGGAATTATTGCTCTGCCATGAATGTTCTGTTTATGAAGGTGCCTTCTGTAATTATAGACACTGAAGAATCCAGACGGGTATTGAGCTCTGCAGTCACTTTTACTGCAGTTATTTACTTTTTAGACATTATAATCCGCTTCAATACCCGTCGGTCTCTTTCACTGAGCTTCTCGTTCCACCCACTGTTTTGCTTTGTCGAACTTGTCTTGTCGAGCTGTGTGTTTGCTGTCATGACACCATACCTCTAAAAATTCCTAAAAGTTGGGATGTTCTTTTGTTGATGTTGGGAAAGCTCCTATTATTTGGCCTCTTTGCAAATCTGAGAGGTCCGATCTTTTACGCTTTTGAAAAAATTCCGAGAATTCAGAACTTTAATAAAGCTAACCCATACTACCAAAATATATACATTGCTGTTTAAAAAAAATTGGTGGCTATTATTATATTTTAAGGCTTACAAACCGCATTCAAAAATGTCTATTTTATTCACAGGTGTTCCCATTATTTTGGATAACCACCTGTATTTACACAATATGATATACTTAGCATCCATCTTTGTCATACAGAGAGCAGAATAATATATGTATTGTGGATCTCTGGATATTCAATACATATCTTCAATACATGCTATCATGTCATGACCATATGCAAAATGTAACTGATTTTGCATCTCATGCCCTTGAGCTATCGTTGTTGTCTCATGCTCGTTTCACACTGAAGCGTTGAGTTATCATTGTTCGCTCATGATCGTTGCACACTGAAGCGTTGAATTATTGTAGATGAGGACTTCACACTTCTTGCCTAAGGAATAAAAAATATATATCCACCTACAGTGAACTGTATAAACTGTATATGAACTGCATTAAATAGTGAGCTCTAATAATCAATTATATTCACATACTCACATATAAACAATTAAAAATTTTACACCAAGCATGTAAAGTTCATGACCTACATCGAATCTTACTGAGGCCTAGGAAAGGTAACAGAATAAAATAAATTACTTGATAAAAATTTCGTTAATTAGTTTTTAACTATTCAATATTAATAACGGCCATAATTCTTAATTGGTCGATTACTAATCCTCTTTTTCGAAATAAAATTATGTTTCTAAAAATAAAACTTGTCTTTGCATTTTTTTATTCGGACAAATCCTTGTTGATTTGAATTGTTACGTTATTCATATTATACAGTATCGTATTATCAAAAATTTATTTGAGCCATAAACCACTTTTTTACTTCATTACCTTTGAGTTTGATATGCTTAGTGCTCGACTCACCTGATTTGTCCAAAATTAGATACAAATTTACTATCTTGAAATAAAGAAAGTAAACTATAAATCATCACCCTAGCTTGTAGCGATTTTGAAATAATGCGTTTATTTTCATGCGAAGAGATGGATTAATAAACAGTTCCTTTTGGTGGATTTGATTCAAAACTTAATACTGAGAAATTATCATAAGGTCATTTGAAAAATTTTACCTAATTATGTTTTTGAATTATCATATTCATATGAAGATAAATATAATTATTAAAATGTGTGTGTGTGTGTGTGTGTGTGTGTGTGTGTGTGTGTGTGTGTGTGTGTGTGTGTGTGTGTGTGTGTGTGTGTGTGTGTGTGTGTGTTGACAAAATGAAATTTAAAAATTGATGTTTATCGAAACTTTGCGGTCATACTTTGCCAAAATCAAAAAAATAAAATCTTTCATTACATATTTCATATAAGAAAATAAAAATAAAAGCCTCACTTGGGAAATAACAATAGAAATGTCACCCAGAAAATAATAATAAAAACATCAATCAAGTTGTATAAATGATGTTAGCATAGAATTATTTAACATTGTGATTTTATGCCTGTTTCTTAGATTACAGAACAATTAATTTGTAAAATGTTAAAAAAAAATATATTCAATAACAAGTTTTGAACGCTAGCCTCTACAATCTGTGCTCAGGTTCTTTACTTTCTTCCCCCCCCCTTTCTTTGGCTTTGAAAAGAGGCTGTCACTTTGTGATGGATGCGAGGGATTGTTACATCTGAAGCAAGATGGATAGGATTTGTCTTCCAGAACAGCTGCTTAGTAAGTAGCGCATTGCAGGAAACATAAAGCTAAATGTTTCTGGCAATAAAAAAAAATTATGGTTGTCGACTTTTTCCGACATTTTGCAAGATAAAAATATAGTTTTTCGACCAATTTCAATTATGAAATAAGTTCTATTATCACTTATATCACTATCATCAAGTAAAAAAAAAAGTTACTTGCTTCAACCGTGTTATTAAAACGTTCTAATTAAAAAAAAAAAAAAAACTCAGTGGGAGTATCTACCCAAAATTTTTTCGCATACTCGCTAATAAACCGATAACACCAGAGAATGCCTTGCATGTCATTGGCGCGCAAAAGATACGAAACATTTTTTAGCATGAATTTAGCATTTTTACTGAATCTATCGTGTCATGCTTGTGAGTTATATGGAGATTCATTCCTGGCATACCTTAATAGAACCCAAAAATCAAATTTGCATTGTAAACATGTTTTTCCCAATCGATTGAAATAAAAATTTGACACTAAACTGCCTTTGCAGTAAAAAAACAAAAAAAAAATCCCTTACCAAATTAGTTATTGCTTTTTTGAATTATCGCCTTTACATGTTTCTGAAAACAAAGACCGACAGACAGTCAACCAGTAGTTCAATTTGGTTCAAAATTTGACAGGTGCTTACACTATCAATGTTAAATCTGTGCACCGAATTTTATCTATCTTACTCTTTCCGTTTTGTGATTATTGTGTTAATTTATATTCTAAAAGCCAAACACATGGACACCCTCTGAACAGATTTTATTCAAAATTTGAAAATATTCTGAAATTTTGGTGTAAAGATAGCATAACAAATTTCAACCATCTAGCTCAAAGCGTTTTTGAGTAATTTTTATCACAAGTAGAAAGATGGATATTTTCCAAAATGGTGTTTTTCGAACTCAGATAGGTCAATTGCTTGCATATATATATATATATATATATATATATATATGTTTGAAATTTATACAAATTCACATCCTTTTATGGATACCATCAAAGTTTATTTGGTAAACAAGTCCTCTATAATTTAATCAATTTTATAAAATTAATTTAAACACCTATTATAGTAATGTTTTTTAGTTGAAATATTAAACCTATTTTAAAGTTTAATTACATCTATCACTCGTATGTTTTGTTGCCAATGTTGAAATAATTTCTTCAAACTTTTTACTTTGGCTTTTATCAAGAAATTTCTTTAATTATTTGACCTAATTTTGTTTTATATTTTAGTAATTTTAAAATTTTAATGGGCCTAATTGGCATATAATAAATCTTTTTTTAACTGGCCACTGACCTGAGTATTTAAAAGAATTCTATTTAAAAATAAATAAAAACATTAAAATATTTTCAATATATAGGATTACTTAAAAGTACGATGGCATACTCAAAGCTCATATTGCATCTCATTCCTTGAAAATTAAAATCTCAGGTTTTCAAATTTTTGTAATGGGTGGAATTTTGCCTTAGTAGCGAATAAATTTAAAATACATAATTATTGCAAGTAAAGATTTAATTGTTACAACCTTGCTCTTATAGAAATCATTCTTTTAATTCCATTGTGGCTGAATCTTTAGCAATTCGTCAAGCCACTGATGACCTCACTTCCAGAAGAAAAAAATACTGTTGTAGATAGGCCTCAGTTATTTAAGCCTTGAATAACTGAGAAACTGCTTCGACACAAAGAGAGTAATTCAACAGAATAACTAAAATTATCTAAATTAGATCAAAATTAAACCAAAAAGTCATACTGGATTGAACACTAGGTCATTCAATACTTCTTGGAATGAATCACAAATACTTGCACAAAAATGGTCACAGCTTGGAACACGGACTTTGTAAAGATTGCAGGTGAAGTTATTATCATATATTAGCGGGTCGAAATATATATCAATCTTAACAAAACAACAAGTATCAGAAACTGCAGGAGATTTTTTTTTTCGATTTCCTTATTTAACTTATATAACAAACCTACGGAATAAACTTAATGACAAATTGATATCGTCGGTCGAAATTTCTCTCCAAAAAATAGTTTCTAATAAGAGCCATCTGCAAATTCTTCGATTATTCAAGAATTAAGACGTACAATAATTTTGATTTCTTGTTATTAGAGAATAACGCTTTTTTTTTTTTGCATAAGATTTTAATCAGTACAGCTTAAAAGAAAGAGAGAGAAAGTATTAAGTACTTGAACCAAAACGTCTTGTCACACATCAACTAAAACATCGTGTATAACATCAATCCAAATCTTCATTTTGGAGTAGTCGCTACGTAATTTATTTCATAAAAATGAAATCTTATTTACTTTATTATGATTTTTCATGAAAAATTTACTATGCAACCATTTTTATTGAGTTCGGTTGTATAAGCGTTATTGCTTGATTTTTTTTTTTTAAAGAGGGTCTTGTTGGACTTCAAAAATAAATCTGCAATTCACTTGTTAAGTTGCCTTCTGCGAACATTGTTGATCTTTTAAATTAAAATTTAATCTCTTAAAAACGCTACTATGAGTCAAAAAATTCCATGTTTTCCAATGATTAAATATATGTAACCATATTCTAGAGAAGGGAGTCAAGAAATTTTTATAAATATGCCCCTAACTAAGTTGTTTCTTATCCTAATTCCTTAGAGTAGTAATTAATAAAAGTTGATGTTAAAATGTCTTATGGAACGAGAGATAACTGAAGAGGTATGAACTCTAAGACTTATCAATATATGCGTTTCGCTTTTTCTCATATATGTTACCGTTAAAGTATATAATGCAGTTATTTCATAGAATACCTAGTTATTCCATGAAATAACTGATCGTGTCCGTTAAAGTGTGTAATATGTTATTAATTTGACACTTTAACTAGTTATTCTATGAAATAACTAAGTATTTTATAAATTAACTAATGAGAGACAGTTAAAGTGTAAAATAAACAATTTATCTAAAATGAAATTAAACTAATGATAGACAATTAAAATGAAAAAGAAGCAATTTATCTTATTTATGCAGCGTATAAATGGTATTTATGGAAACGTACCATAAAATCATTTGTTACAACAAGGATTACTAAAATGACACTTGGAATTATAAAGAACATTATTTCTAAAACAAAACATTTTTATTTCTAAAGCAAACAAACAAAAACATAAATGCAGTAGGGGTGGAAGGTAAATGTATTTGTCGTGCGAGATATATGATATAGATTATTTTACACTTTAACGGGCTGCAGATCGTTATTCTATGAAATAACTAGTTAAACATACAAGAGAGTTTTACACTTTAACTGACACGATCAGTTATTTCATGGAATAATTAGGTATTCTATAAAATAACGGATTTCATACTTTAACGGTAACATATACATATAAAACAAATAAACGCCAATGAAAGAACGAGTACGAGTCTTCGATTATAATAACAGCTACTAAATTCATGTAATAATTTTTTTGTGTCCGAAGTTTCTAATAACTGTGAATAAATATTTGTACAATTGTTTTCCCATAAAATTATCAGTGAATTTGAAATTTCTAAACAATGCCATTTGGCTGTCTAGAAATACCTGGACTTGTAGATCATCACATTGAGCAATTAAAATAATGCTCACAATGTCTTTTATTTATTAATCAACATTCAATAATTGTACAATAATCCTGCTTGATTTTTTCACATCCAAGATTTTACCAAATTATTATTATTTTACTTAAAACAGCACCATCCACAATCAACAAGTTAGATTTTACAAGTCAAAACTTTTAATATCCCCAAATTTCTTATATATCAGTACTCTATATTAACGAAGCAATTCATCAACAATGAATATTACTGTTGTGTGCTAAAGATTTGATCCAATATTTAATTTAATGACACTGATATTTGAGGCATATGATCCAGCATTCTTTAGATGTTATACCCACAATGGTTTCAAATAAGATGCCTGCTTTCCTGAAAAGGCAGTGTTTGCGATTTCTCCACATTTCGCATGTCCAATTGCCGTACACCAAACCCGATCATCAATGCGGAAAAGTGTCAGAGCTTGCGTGGAGCAGAAGGTTGGATATCCAGTTCTCCTGATTTCCACCACCCCATTTCCATCCTCTATCTGGAATGGGCACTCAGAGAATGCAAGTGGGACGAAGAGGTTTGGAATGCATGAAGAGAGGGAGGATTGCAGTGTACAGTAATAAAGCATTCACTCAGAAAGACGAAGAGACAATGGCGTGGAATGGCCATCAATATATCTCACAACTAGGTGAGCCAAAAATTGGAATGCCGTAAGATGATCTTGAATGACTGGCTTTACAGAATGACATCACCTGAATTGAGTCTTAGTCGGGACCGTCGTGGATATAGCATCTGAAGAATATGCGATCACACATGCATACACTAAATTTCATGATCAGTACTTGGTTTAGCTCTATTTCAGTAACCAGCATAGAACTCGAACCTTTTTTCCTGTGATATATGATTACATTTAACATAAAGAAAGGATTGGGCTGTAAGAAATTTGAAACAGATGCTGAAGGGTAAGATTTTGATTTTAAGTTTCATTGAAAAAATATTCGAAGATTATAAAAACGCAATTCTTGCCAAATTTTTAGAAGCTATGTTAAAAGTATTTTCCAGTAATTTGAGAACGTGAAAAAAAATCTGATGATACTGGTACAAACAGCGAATAAATATGATAAAACTGCTAACAAAATAAATCTGCATGATGGAATGTGTGCACATTTTCGAATTTCCTACTTTATCATGTGCCTCTCGTCCATTGCTATTAACATATTGAATTACGTATAAGGATATTATCAGGCGGTCAAATGGTGTAACAGACAACTATTAGAAATATTTGGCTGAAATAAAATAGAATATAATAAGTCCCAAAATTACACAAGTCAAATGGTAGGTGTTTAAATTACTTCGCAAGCTGTAGCTGCATTGAGGCTAAAATCGCAATGGGATTATCATTGTATTGTTGCTTCCATTTGCGTGTGAAAACATTTGCTTGCATTTATGTGCTATGCATATAAGCCACTAGCGGCCATATCTCTTCCTAAGAAGAGTGAATTATAATTAAAGGAGGAAGAGAATGTATAACCCTCTGTTAGTTGTAATATCTACTACGGTAAAGAACAATTTTTTTAGCAATAAATAGCCAAAAATCAAAATAGATAAGTCGTCAGAGCAGAAAAAAAAATATTTCAAAGAATGTGCATCATAACTATAGCAAAGTATACTTGTTGAACATCTCTGACTGAAAAAGTAGCCACGTGTCAAAAGCTGAATTGTTTTGAAGATATTTAAGCTTAATTCAGTTATATCAGGACAAGGAATCATCCTTTGAAACATCTTTGGTGTTACAACAAAACAAAAGATTCATCCAAAATAAATGTGGATCTGGAAACAAAATTATAGCAAAATAGAACCTTGCTGATCAGCCTTGATAAGTTTTGGTAAATGTAAGAGATTGAAAAAAAGTCCGAATTAGTTTAATTTATATCAGAAGGACGAAGTATCCAACAACTATTTTGGTACATTATAGCAGAGCTTAAAGCACCCATTTAAAAGAAATGTGCATCAGCTAACTATAGTAAAGTGTATTTGTAATCAGCTTAAACAATATTATCGTAGAGAATTGTAAAAACTAGCTGTAGACAGAATAAAGAATCGTTTTGGAGATATTTATCCGTTCACATGAGGTTGATAAATTATCAATTGGAAGATCATTGGTGTATGGCAGAACACTAGAATTTTACCTGCCTTGACATAGTAATTTATCTATATTAAGAAACCCTATTCTAGTACAATACGGCTGAAATAACAGGTGCGCTACTTAAAGACAGAAAAGTAATACTTTCTCTTGCTCGACATCGTTTTTATTTTTAGTGACAGTGTTGAGGTGACTAACTGTAGTAGTATAATTAACTGTTGCATTATAATTGAGTAACAATGTAGATTATAAGATGATGATAATAATGAAACATATTTGTTGATAAGTTTAGACTAGATTATTAAGAAGAATTGAAAAAGTAATTGTAAGAGGAATGACGAATTATTTCGATGAGTTTCACGTGTTTAAACAGGTTAAAAGACAGTCAAACAAAACTAATGTGCATTTGGGTCAGAAACAAGTAACTTTAGTGAAGTAGATTGCCGATCAGCTTGAACTAGGCATTAAATTAACAAGAGGGATTGAAAAAGTAGCCTCTTAAGAGCATGTTAAAGCATATGAATGAATTCTCTTACAGTAATTATCATAAAAGAATATATTAGGATATGACTGGTAACTTTTACAAAAACGCAAATGCTACACGTAAATTCTACTCATAAGAGGTACCTTCCTGCAAGATTTTCAAGGAAAATCGGTTCATATTTGGACTTTGCTGGGAGGAAAGCCAGAAAAAACTCCAGCAGCCAGCCTTACCACAGCGAGTAAATCGTTCTTAAAACGGACACAAATCTTCTAATTTTTGTAAAAGTTAAAGGCTGATTAAAAGTAAAACTAGGAAACCTTTGAACTTCCTTTTTTTTTCATTTATGTTCATCATGTATATCATTCCTTAACCCACTTGACAGCAAATGGACTGCTTTAAGTATAGCGTAAGGTACCCAATAACATTAAATAATATTGTGTATAAAAAATTAAGTTGAAATTTCCAAAAACAGATACCCAATAAAACTTCATATCAAAATTACTTTTCCATCTTATCCCCAATTTTCTTTTAATCATTAGCTATTATTTTATTAATGACTTTTAATAATAGGTTTTAACATAATACTTATTTCTTAACGATTTCACGAGCAATCCAAGGGACAGTGTTCTAAAATTCATGGAACATTTCAAACATTTGGCTATCAGCGATATTTAAAATAATTTTAAACTGTTGCGCTGCGGAAAAGTTCTCAAAAGCTTTTTTGAGAAGTTTTGGACATGGCTATATTATACTGTGATTTTTTTTTAATATAATTTTAAAATATCAGTTTAGGAATAAAATTATGGAGAGAATGTTATTTCAATTATTTTTTTAAAACATAACACATGAAGATGAAGAAAAAGGACGTTTAAAAAGATTTAGAAAAGATCCAAACGTTTTGTCCGAAGCATAATGATTTATTTTTGACTCAATTATCTTCATAATGTCTTTAGCAATTCATTCTTAATTATAGCGACTGTATAGTGCATGTGCATATATATATATATATATATGCGATTTCAATTCAAATGAGTGTAAGTTAGTTCAGTAACTGAAACAAAAAGAATATTTTTATAAATATTTTTAAAAATTTATTATAATTAGAGAAACCAAAATTGTTCCAAAATAAAATTATTCTTAGTAAAAAAAAAATTATTATTTTGAACTTTAAAGTATTAAATAAATAATCTTTGTGTTATAATAATCTTAATAAACTTTGAAATTGTTGAGTAGAAATGCAAAGCTTTTGTTAATTTTCAAAGACAAATCTCTTTAAAATTTCGAAAAACTCGTTCTAAGTGAGTATTTACTACCTAAGAAGAATTATATGCCAAATTTGACAGCCTGGATTCTATTCTATACAACTTTATGCACGATTTTTAATCATGCTTGCTGTATCACTCATGTACTAATCTGCGGGTAATATGCAATCTTATAAACATCATTCTGCTAAAAAAGAAATTGCGATTTAGCAAGGAATAGTCAATTGGCATTTTGATTATAAGGATTATTCTTTCCTATTTCTGTTTTTGTCCGATTTTAAACTTTTCATCAAGATTTTGTATGCATTTTCAATAAAATATTATTTTCATATTTTCCTAACAGATAGATGAATTCATTGAAAGAAACAAACAGCACATAAAATTAAACATATTTTATTTTTTGAACATAACATATATAAAATACATAGTATAATATTATTTTAAATAACAATAAAAAGTAAAAGGAGCTTACTGAAACACATCTAGAAAATTTAAACCCTTTTTTTAATAAATTTCAAAATTTATGCATGAATATTTTAAATATTTGCAAAATTAATGAGCAAGGGAACAGACATTTGTAGATTGAGAAATTCTCTGATAGTAGTAAGTGAGGATTTTATAACAGATGTCTGCTGACTCTCAGATGATCTTTGATTGACTGATGTCTCTACAAGTACTTTACCAGAAATAATACATTCATTGAAGAATTGAAGCATAATATTGATGCATAGGCATGCTTTATGAGGCATTATTCTTCCAAGAGCAAATTCAGTTCTATTTCAAAATGTTCGAAAGGTTTTTCTTGGCCAGAATTTGAAGAGTTTATCTCTTGGTCAAAGGTCCGACATAAAGGAAGTAGAAGCTTAGTTCTTATGCTATATATGACAGCAATGCCCATTACTTTTTCTTGAGAAACATTCCCAAATCGGGTTAAAATCAGTATAGCCAACATCCTACTCTATAAATTCAAATATACTAGCTCTATAAATTAAAATTCAAGCTGCTCAACATAAGGCAGTAGAAGCTTAGTTCTTATGCTATATATGACAGCAATGCCCATTACATTTTCTTGAGAAACATTCCCAAATCGGGTTAAAATCAGTATAGCCAACATCCTACTCTATAAATTCAAATATACTAGCTCTATAAATTAAAATTCAAGCTGCTCAACATAAGGCAGTAGAAGCTTAGTCCGACATAAAGGAAGTAGAAGCTTAGTTCTTATGCTATATATGACAGCAATGCCCATTACATTTTCTTGAGAAACATTCCCAAATCGGGTTAAAATCAGTATAGCCAACATCCTACTCTATAAATTCAAATATATTAGCTCTATAAATTAAAATTCAAGCTGCTCAACATAAGGCAGTAGAAGCTTAGTCCGACATAAAGGAAGTAGAAGCTTAGTTCTTATGCTATATATGACAGCAATGCCCATTTCTTTTTCTCGTGAAACATTCCCAAATCGGGTTGAAATCAGTATGGCCAACATCCTAGCTCTATAAATTCAAATGCACTAGCTCTATAAATTAAAATTCAAGCTGCTCAATTTCTTCCAGCGTTATAAATTCAAATTCTACCCATTTTAATATGATTTTCATAATTAGATTCTTTTACAAATTTCTATAACATTCAAATTTAAAAAAAGGCAAAAAGAAAAATGATGCGCTAATTTTCGTTGGGATTATTTTCTAACATTTATCATAACTATTTATTTATATAGAAATAAATAAATTTTAATTAAATATGATCTAATTTTTTAAAAAATGCAATAATTGCTGTTCTCTTTAAAAAATTCTATAATTTTTACATTTTACTTTTTTTTATACGGAATGCTGTTTTATACTAAAAATAAATATCATTTTCAGAGCAGATAATAGATTAAATCAGTCTATCAAGAAGAGAATTTAAATCTCACCAAAAAAAATTCATAGTTTAAATTGCTTGATTATGAGCTCCAGTAAGTGGATAGACTGAAAATTTCTTAAAAGAGAGCTACAAAATGCTGCTAAAATATTGAAAGCTTACAGATTCAGAAAATATATTAAACATGTCAGAATATTTTGCAAAATAATCACTTCATTTTTTTAATCTGATTTTTCTAAAAATGATGATTGATTTTCTTAAATTTCTATGGTTAGAATTGTATCTTTTTTAAATAAAGCTTAACAGTAAATTATTTTTCAAAGGTCAATCAAGCCTTCGAATATGATTGCATGTAAAATCACTCTTTAAGAATACAAATTTTTCAAAAGAAAATCTTAGAAGGTGTCCATATTACTGACTACAAATTTGACTTATTGACTATTAAAAAATTCTACCTTAATTCAATAAAACACTTTCTCGACTACCATCATAACCATTTAAAAATTTTGTACAAGCAAAAATAATTTATTAACTCTATATTAGACCGTTTTTCATGAATTTAGCATTTCCTTTTTTACCTTTATTCGTATTAATATTGAAAAATCAACTTAATTATCCAATATTTGTGTGCAAAATTAATTAAACAATTATTTATACGAATTTTTGTTAAAAAATATAAAAAAATTGAGCAGTTTAATGTTAAAGCAAATTTACATTTTAATGGATAATTTGACAGGTTTTTTTTTTAATTTATTTATTTAAGAACAAATTTCAAAACAATTATTTCGGGGCAATACAGAAATAATTTTAAGTTTGCATTTTCGAATTTAAATATTACATTATGATATTCAAAGTAAATGGTGAATTACTGTTATTCAGTTTTACATTCCAAATTACACATGTTTGAATTAAGTTTGCAGTAACGAATCATAGCTTGGTTCCTAATTACGTGATCGCTTTTAATTATTCCTTAATTTATTTGATACCAGAATATGGAGTAATAAAAATGCCTCCTGAAAAAAAAGTCAACAAATCCATTCTTGCTCCGTCCAAGGATCAGGCAGATGGTTCTACAGGCAAACAGGAGGGTGAGCCGCAATCAGCGTCATTCGCAAGATACCTGTAGAGACGAGCTTCTGAATGCTAAGCAGTCTACAAAAGCCCGGATCTACAGGGTAGTTTACGAACGGCTAGAAACAACTCCTTTTCCGAATACCGGGTGGCCAGATACCTGCAACAGAAACAAGATACTAAGCAACACAATCAGCATATCAAGCATCAGTAAATTCGAACCCCCAATCATTAGCATGCCAACCAGACGTGCTACCGTTGGACTAATACCCGACGCCTGTTGATGATTGCAATCAGCACTTAAAAATATGTGTTCTAAGAAGATTGATGATTAAATCAAATCTATGTTAATATTCCGTCATAGTACTTGGTGTTAATAAGTTTTGCCAAGCAATACTCGAAAAGATCAGTGGGATTGGTCTCATCGAAATGTTCTCGCATATTCTCTTATGATGTTATTCCAATCCCCCTGCATAAAATGATAGGACATAGGTAAGACCGCAAATGCCTTGCGTGACACTAGCGAATAATAATTGTAAAATATAGATGTTAGACGTGAATCTAACATTTTTACTGAATTTATCACATAATTTGTATTTTGAACGTAATTTTACCGATCAAATGAAACCAAAATATGACACAAAACTACCATAGCAGTTCACAATAAAATGATATATATAAATATATATACAATATTGTGGTGTTTACATTCATATGAAAATACAGACAATCACCTCTTCGATAGATTTGGTTCAAAATTTTATATTTTAGACGTTAAATCTGAACAATAAATTTTATCTAAGTAGCTTTTTAAGTTAAGGCGTTATCGTGTTCATTTGATATCGACACCAGGCAGACAGATTTAATGTAAATAGATTTTGTTCAAAATTTGATAGAATTCAAGTTTGGTTGTAAGATTTTATACTAAATTTCATCCACCTAGCTAAAATAATTTTTGAGTTATCTTGCTCCTAGACAGACAGACTAACTGACAATCGCAGGGAGATCTGAAATATGGAGACTATTAAAAATTTCGAGTTCAAATTTTTTGTGGATTACAATGCGTCCTATATATCTCAATGCGAAAAAGTAAAAAATTCTATTTAACGTACATGTATTTAAGAAAAATATAAAGGTATTATTTCCGCTTTATCAACAGTTGTTTAAAAGATGCAGTACTAGAATTAATGACAAAAGGAGCAGTGAAAATTTAATTTTATATTAATTTAATGATAGGCAGTTTGAAGACATCTTGTTTTATATGGCATGTTCATCAGTAAATTTTATATTTCATTAAGAGTCTTAATTGCAATAATTTCATATTTAAAGTAGGAAATATTGCTGTACTTTGAGACAGAAATTTAAATGTTGTGGTAGATTGAAATTAATAACTTGAAGTTTAACTAGCACGATAAAGAAATGGCTAATATTTCTTTGCATTGAAATTTCACATTGATAGACATTCTTGAATTTCATTAATAAATTTCCAATTCACATCTCCGCTTTAAATTTTCAAAAGTGTTTAAAGATATTTTTAGATTTACGTGATTTATCTTGTAACATCTAGTTACAATCAAATGACGAGGACTATACCAGCATGAAAACATTTAACACTACAAGAAAAATTAATAAAATCTGACATAAACAGAGTTTCACATAATTACACACTCAAATCCTGAGACCAATTATGACAATAAATCGATGAATATGAGCGGACAAGAGGAACGATAAAAAACGAATAATTTCTAACACTACAAAAACGTTCGCTAAAATATAAATTTTGTAACAACAAAAAGTATTTTGAAAGATCTTACTTTACAGAGAAAAACTCCAAAAATGCCTTCTGAAAATCTTAAGAATACCAAAAACAAACATCATTAGATACTTCATTAAAAACTGCAGGCATGAACTATTTACTGTTTAGGTAATGAATATCTTCTTGAAAAGAGATGAGCGAATTTTCACGCTGCTTTTATAATTTGGTTAAGGAGGAAAATTGACGCATCATCCCAGCAATATCCCGAAACCATTAATTCTAGAAGGTTAGAGGAAGCTGGAAACACCCATCATGCCGGGGAAATGACTGGATTGAAGGAAGCAGATGTGACGGAAAACATTAGAAATACACAAATGAGACAGAAACACCTTTCTTGAAGTAAGTTTCCTTATTTATGCTAACATATTTTTCCTGGGACAATAAATGCATAAACACACTATGTTACACTATGTGTAACATTGATTCCTTATACAATGTGTAACTTACAAAATTATTTACACTAATAGATGATATCATATATCACATCTAGGATCACCCCCTTTTTTTCCCCTAAGATATCTAAGAGTAATTTGTGAGGTTTATTTCTTAACCCTTTCTAAGGCCGTGGGAAGTATGCTTTCCACCAAATTTATCAATCTTTGTATGAATTTATGTAGGTTGGCATAAGTTCTGACAAATTTTTTTAGAAAGACAGAAACTTAGATGCTTCAGTTCTTTATCTCACACAAAATGATGTGTTTTGATATGTTACTTAAATATTAATTAACCAAATTAATTAATTAATCAAATTAAATTTATCTAATAAACTAAATAAATCCCTTTTCTTATTCTAATTTTAAGCCTAAAAATGTTTTAACATAATATGACTAGAAAAAAATGGCCCTTTAAAGGGTTAACTCATTCTATTTGAGATAACAAATAGTATTGATTTTTTGATGCCTTTCCCAAATAATTTGCTATTAGAATTGCGATGAAGAATTAGATGAATACATATCAAACGTAAATACAAAAGGCCATAAAATAACTTTCTCAGTTTGAAGATATCAACAGCTAATGGAAGGAATATAACTTTACACAACTTGTATAAAAAATTTGGTTTCAGCTGTATATAGCAAACGCTAAAGCGTGTGGCATAGAAATCAGTCTTATTGTTGAATGACAACAGTCAAATGTAACCACTTAATTCAATGTTGCTCTTAGTTAATTAATAGAGCATCAAAAATATTATTAGAAATGCTCGGGAGAAGGTTCACTGTGTCATCGAAACACCCTTTCAGTCAGAGGGAAGAAGATATAAATGAAATCAAGATGGTAGAAATAGGTGCAAAAAAGAAAGTTTCAAAGAGCACGAAAATAGGGCTAGATAGTCGCCAGGTAGATAAATCCTATGGCTTAATAGATTTAATTTGATTTAATACACAATCGATATCAATTTTTGCCATGATGAAATTAAACCAAATTTCATCATAATAGATTAGGATCAGTTATTTCAGCAATGTTGATATTCAAGGGGAACAAGCTGATCGCAAACGCTCAATTAAACTTTTTGATTTATATATATATATATATATATATATATATATATATATATATATATATATATATATATAACTGCTTAATTTTCATTCCAAGAGAAGAATTTCTCATAGAGTTGTGCTGTACAGGGTGATCATAGAGTCTTTTCCTGATTACAAAAAATTATTATTACGAAAGAACCATTGGATATAATATTGTAATTTTTTTACAATTGAATAGACATATTTTTAATTTTTTAGTCCATCAGATGGTGCAACTAATGCAGAAATAATGATTTTAAATTCGATTGTAATCAAAATGGCGGCAATAAAGGAAAAAGTTCAATGTGGTCTTTACTTCCATGAATTCTACTCAATGTCAATTTTGGGATTAGTTAAATGCTGTATTTGCAATGTCAGTTGAATATAACGATACGCTGACACTTAAGATCACACCACGTCCAGTATGACAACCGAAATAATGGGCTATGTTTGGCAAGAATCGGGATTTGGCCTAGCAACCTTCGAGCTACCAAGGGAGATCACATTGAAATTCAGGGTAAATGATTTTATTAAAAAAAAAGTTTATAAATGTCTTTGCAATATATAGAAACAATCATGTGTTAAATTATAATAGACTTTTTACAATATTTTTTGCAATTAGGGAAAATTTATGACCATTCAGTATATCTATAGTGGGAAAAAAATCCAGTTTAATAATGATTTTTTTTCAGTGTTTTGCGTTTATTTCATAACTGTTATTTTTCAGCATCCCATTGATTTTACCTCCCAAGAGAAGACAGAAAAGAAGAAAAAAAAAAATTCTTCTTTCCTAGAAGAAAAAGTTAATTTTTTTTTCTCTCCAAATCTAATCACCGGGCTCAGAAATTCGATATTTGCTCAGATAGATGAGGGAATAAACCAAATACTTGGGGAGAGTTATTCAGTTCCGTTATTTCTCTTTTTAGGCGAAAGTGAGGGCCCTTTGGGTAAAAGTTCTCCTATAATTTGATTACGATGCAGCCTGCAGGAGGAATCGATTCGTTGTTCTTATTGATCGAAGGAAGCTTTCTGTTACAGAAAGAACCAAGGGACAAAACTTCTCATGAATGAGGAATGGTGAAAGTCTCTTACTTGGCGATAAATAAAGGGAAATATTTGATGAAAGGTTCTTTCCTTCAATTGCATAACGACATTTAGCTATAAAAGCTGTTTATAAATGAATAATTTTCTATAGTGTATACATTAAGTGAGTAATAATTATGTAATTTTGTATAATTGATTAATTCCACATATAGGTAAAAAATTAATACCTATTATTATTAAACAAACCCCTCTAGATGACAACTCAAGTACGAGGATGAAAAGATCTGGTAACTAAACTGGTGCTCATTTCCTGGGGAATACAGAAATGGTGGTGTGGTTATTTTCGTCGTTTCCCGATAACGGATCATATCTTCTAAGGAAAGAATTGGAGATAGCTATTTTATAATTGACATTAGTACCTATTTTGCTGTTCGCGGCAGCCAGTCATTTAAATGCATTGGGTAGTCAAGTGCCAAGGTTGCATTAACACTATTAAATTAACCGACATAATGTTTCTATGAGGAGATGAACGGTGTCTTCATAACTGAAAGTTAATTTTTGATGTTTTCGTATACTTAAACGTTTGTGTTTAATTTCTTAGTGTAGTAAAGAGAATCAAGTATATATTTTGGACTTTTTTCTATTCGTTAATTCACTTCAAAATTTGATGGGTGCCTTCAGTTTTGGTGATAAGACCTTATATCATTTTTTTTATCATGCTTTCTATGTATATGAGCCATCAGTTTCACGTACACTAAAATTTATAGTCAATGCTATTAAGAATTTAACCAAAATTACTTATAATTTTGTTATAAGAATTATATAAAAAAAGTTACACATCATGCAGTGTTATATTTTTAGGTTATATAATATTAATTGAACAATAATCTAACACTCAACTACAATAAGTATTGCATTTTAGTTTGCTGTTAAGTTTTAAGGAGATAAATATTACATTTTTTTTTCTTTTACGTATCTATTGTGTAATGCAATCGATAAAGAAAATAATCTGATTTTCGAAAAGTTATTTCATAAGTCCTACAGAAAACCAAAGTATTATTATTGAAATGATAAATATGGATGTCGCAAAAAGGACTTTTTATAAATAATTTTTTTAGAGACCATCAGAAAATAAATATATTATTAAACTCCCTGCAAACTACATTTTACTTAAACTGTGAGGAAATGAGAAAAGTAAATTGCATCAACTATCAAAGAAAAAAAATTCAGAAAATAAAAATACTTTTTTTTTATGAAGGAACATTAACAGAGGGGGAAAAAACTATTCAATTCCGATTCAGAGAAAAAAAAAATCTCAGAATTCTGTTTTATCTCTTGTTTGATTGGTTCAAATTCGAAAAATCGAATATCAAATGACTTGGTGATGAGATCCCTTTTGACGAATCGATTTCTAGCGATCCGTGATCGTTGATTCGTTGCAAGGGGAACCCTTCCCCTCCCCAACCACCCTTTTTTCATCTCTTCGAAAAACTACACAGTAATTTCATGAAGAAAAAGAAAAAAAAATCTTTCACTTTTATACAGTTAAGTATAAGGAAAGACAAAATATAGAATTAAAAAAAAAGGAAATGTCGGAGATTTAGACGGAGGAATAAAGGAAAGAAAGAAAAAGAAAGAAATCCGATTGAAGTTTAAAAAAATCCTGACAAGTAAAAAAAAAAAAAGATGTTCAAGTTTCTGCCTCGGCGATTACGATATTCTAGATTGATCCAAATCTAGAGGGAAAAGTAAGAATAAGAACAGAATTTTTTTTATCACTGCTGTTTTTGTTTTTTTTAAGCATGCATGAAAATTACCTTTAAGTATAATATTTAATATAAGGATTATTTACAACGTCTCTTAGTGTTTGTAAATGTATGAAAATATGTATGCTAAATAAATTCATGACAAATTCAACATATGGATGAATAACGATACGAAAATAAATTAAATCATTTAATGCTGTCATGGACATACTATTGCTTGCCAACTAGATGCAGCTATTTAAATTCACTGCCTTATTTATGGCATTTATTTCAAGCTCATACTCTTTCACACCGTACTAATAGAAGGGCATTTGGCCCATGACAATGACCAGACACATGAGGAACAATTAATGGAAAACAATCTAGTATAGTGTACATAATAATAGACGTACCTAGACTGTTTCAATTCTGGCATCCAAAGGCGCCAAAATCGCCAATATTTCTATTAAGCCATCTTGTCCCTAGAGAATTGCAAATGAAATTTACCATTCTCTAATTAAAAAAAAAAAAATGGCTCATTAGGTAGAGTTTTTTTGTTTTTTTTTGCCGTGAATTCTTTCATAATACTACAATGAAATTTATATTTTAGTATTTGGTTTTACTGTGATGTTTTAGCCCAACAATTTGTTATGCAAATAATCTATGGTCATATAAATATAATGGATTATGTTTGCCTTAAATTTCATGTTAAAAAAATTATAGAAAATTTCAAAACAAGTACATGAAAAAAATCTCTATATTTCAGTAACTCAAATCACACCAAACAATTGTTTTCCCATCAAATTCACCCCCATTTTTATCAAAATATTTTTAATAAGCATAATATACTAATGTTAGATGCGAAAATTTGCTTTACTGTAGCTTTCTATCTATCCAATTCATAGAGAAAAAAACATGTCTTTAAATAAAAAAAAAACGAATTTAAATATATTTATAAATATAAATGGATTCTTGAGATGATTCAGATTTTAAATTTCTTTTAATATAAATTTTTAAACTACTCTTAAGAATATTATATATCACCGACTTCAATATTTCGTCTCAATTCCTAAATTTTTTAATCCAAAAAATGGAGTGAGATATTTATTTGTTTCTATTTTTTTTATAACAAACAGAGAATTTTTATTCACTTAATTTTAATATATAAATAAAAAAATTATTGTCTTTTAATAAATAAATAAATATAATATTGTAAAAAAAACGGAAAGGGTTTTTTTTTTTTCAATTTAAGTATTTCTTAACGTTCCAGTACCTTATATTACAGAATTATAACTCAAATATATTTCTTTAAAAAATTTTAATTTTTATAAAAATATTACAGAAATATGCTTAAAAAGCAAACGATCATGTGTTTCTTTTTTTTGAAAAACTAACTCCGACTGGAATTCATGTATAAAAGAATTTCCATTAATTATTTTAATTAATCACAAATAAATCAAATAAAAAATTAAAAGAAAAGAAAATTCTCAAAACTTATCTCACTTAACTGTAAGAGGAAGAAGTTTTTCTACTTCGTTTAAATCGAAGAAATCATCAATTCATTTACATTTATTTTACAACAACACATCGAAAATATTATCATATCTATACAAAATAAAAATTCTCGGTAAATAATTAATATATTATATCTCAATAAAGTATTTCATAATCCTTTAAATCCGATGGGGGAAAAAAAGCCATATAACCTTTCTCAACCGTTATGTTACGTAATACTAAAGTATGATGATTCAGATTCTGTTTTCTTTCCGTTTAAACGGCTGCGAGGAAATAAATCAATTTAACGATTTTCTTTCCTGTAGAACATCTACAGTTTCTAATCTAAATTCTATTTTAATTAAAATCATTTTGAATCATAGTATATTTAATAGAGTATTTTAACATTGTTCGCTAGAAGAATACACTAATAAAAAAATACTTACTTACCTTAGAATTAGCAATATATATTTCTGCATGCAATGTCTACACTAATGTTTGTCGTTGATGGGTGGGGCCGGTGAATTCAAGAAATTTTTGCTCAGGCGTAAAGAAATTCGGAGTCAGAAAATACTCTACAATTTAGAAAACAAATTTCCTTCTTCCCTAAAACGGAGAAAAACATTTTCACATTTTATTTGACCTCACTAATGTCAACAACCTATTAGGTGATGTTTCATTCTGCTGGTGGAGAAGAAGAAAAATAAAAGAAAAGAAAAATGGGGGAAATCGAAATCGTTTTGTATCGTGCTGCCATCTAGTGATCACAGAGAAGTCTAAAACATTATCTTTTGAGAAGTTATTTTCCTTTATGTGTTAGCTAGTTTCTAGATTTGTAACAAGCATCCAATGAAAATCTGTTCTGATTTAAAATCCTTAATTAGAAAATAAGAAAAAAATATGATTATTATTTTGACATTAAACGAAACATGAGAGTGTCAGAAACGAATCGATTACCTTATTTGAAAGTACTGAATTTCAATATATCAGACAATTTACTCTCATTTAAGGTATAACTATGGAATAAGTTTTTCCTCATTAATCAATTTTCAAAAAGTTATAAATTATTAAAACAGATATTTTTTTTAGAAAAAATGGCAAGTTTATATTATCTATTTATTAAAATAAATACAAAAGGTGCAAAAGAAATTTGAAACCGATAAAAATAAATAGAATTTTAAATATTTGGGAATTTTTCCGGTTGTTTTTGAGCTGATGAAATTCAAAATAGATTTATAAGAAATTTTCATGAAATGATTTGGGAGAGTGATCAAACTTTTGGAATGATTATCCCTTTTTTATTATAGATTTTTATTTTATTTTATTTATTTATTTATTTATTTTAGTTGACGAAGAAAAACATATTTAAATGTTTTTAGCATCGCTTTAAAAAACATAATAAGGATAAATTGTATTTATTCGAGATGTTTAAATAGTTAATACATTATATTGCCAATTTTGAATCAGTACTGCCCAAAATGAAAGTAGCATTCACACACTTATAGTAAAAAATTGTAATTTTTTTTTTTTTTAAATTTACAAAAGTAAAAGTGTTTTGTTTTTTTAAGTGGAGGTTTAGCATATGTATTTTAATTTTGTAGTAATTTTTTTTCAAATGAATATAATAAAATTTATACTACTTCTAAGTTTATATCTTATTTTTTCGTTATAATTAATCAGCATTTATTTTTAATTTTTATTTTTTGATTTTTATGGAGAAAAAGCATTAGAAGACGCTTTAAAAATATTCATATGTTTTGCAATACAAGAATTCAATACGAACTTCTCATTAAAACGATGACCTAAATATTCTATCCTTAAATTTGTAAATAACGTATTCTTCGCATTAGTTTTGTTCTTTGAAACAAAATTTAAAGAATTTCATCAAAAATGTAGAACTGGGTCTGTTTCTGTTTTAATTTATTTTGTTCAATTTGATGAGAATGCATTATTAAAATCTAACAAAAAAATTAAATTATTTTCCGTAATTTTGATATCTAGATCATCCTACTTTCATCGTAAAATGTGAAGGAATCTAACAATGAGCATCAATATGTTTTTTTTAAAATGATAATAACCGTTTATTTATTTTATTTTATTTTTTGACTGCTGCAGTTTCAGATAAAATTATGTAAGAAAGCGTTAGGGAAATATGAATCAATATTAATATAGTGGTCAAATTCCAGGAGCCTTTGAAGAAGAAATTCTATAGAAATTTCAATAATTTCATGTTTTTTAAATGAGTGCAACAAAGAGAGTAGTAGAGAATTTTTCAGGGAAATTCACTCTTTTGTGAGAAAAAAAAATCTGGGTTATTCAGATACATGTGAAATATTATATATACTAAATATTTTGCAATTATTTTATTTCACATTTAGGAACAGATAACATAAAATATATTCAAATTCCAGAAATATTTTCTTCGTTTTTAGGTAAGGAAGAAATAATATTTTTTGCTGGGAAGCAATGTTTTATCCTGCTAAAGCACTTTGAAAATTAAAAATATTGTATGTTTCTATTATTCTGAAGAGCAGCCATTGCTTTAAAAAAAAGTAGCAGATATTAATAATCAAATTCAAACAAATGAAAACTGAAAAAACTGCTTGGATGTTCTAAATTTTAATACATATCAAGTTGCCAAAACAATGTATAATCTACAGAATTTTCGAAATCTTCAACAAAAAGAGAGAGAGAAGAAAATTCAGAGATGTTAATTAATTAATTTTTTACGATTGTAAATATTAACATGCCCCAAATGGTAACGACAAAATGATAAACAGTTATTCTTAATTTAAAAATTTCATTATTTATATGAAAATTTTTCTGAGTAAAGTTGGGGTCATTACTTTTTCTTTAATGACCTCTATAACTGACCTTTAGATGGCAAATGAAAAAAATATATATAAAAGAAAGAATCTGTATTTAAATTTGAATTTGCTGATATGTTACAGCATAAAAATATAAATAGGAAAATACATAACCTAACAAACATTGGAAAAAAAATCATTTATTGCAATTCTCTATCCAACCTATTATTCATAATATTTTGACTCTTTTAATACGTTCCTATTCATCATCATATCCATTACGGAATGAATTCTTTTCGATATGGTGAATTATTTTGGAGGAGAGAACACCCCAAAAGATATCATGTAAATACATTTCGAAATATTTATTATTCGCTCTCAAACGTGTAATTTGATGCAACTCGAAAGGTCACTGCCAATTCGTTGCATACACGTTTGCAGACTGATACTTTATTTTTCTTCTATTTTTTTCCTATCTATTGTGTTAGTCATCCAATTGGCTCCGCAATGAGTACTTTCCAGAATGGGCATTAATAATTTTCGCCGATAGAGATGGTAATTGGTCGGTCGTGCCAAATTCAAATCCCATACATCATCTGACAACTCCGCCCTGGGACATTCACTCACTATGATTACTTCTCTCAATTCTCGCACCGAAAAAAAAAAATTTTTTTTAGCCGCAAACTTTCACACACACAGGGGAAACTCTCTCTTATTTTCCTTTTTTTTTTTATCTACCTCTACATGTATTTATTTTCCAGCAATTATCTAAGAGAGAAGTACGGGATACGCGTTTTTTGTAACTGTTGGTTACAATCGAAGGTATGTGCGCGCCACGTCTAATAACATGCGGCGGTTTAACTTGCTACAAAGTAACCTAGAACTGGTCTCTAATGCCAGTGCAGCCAGCCGGCATGATGATTGGTATTGGCAGGCGGTCAGGTGTTTCATTATAATTTCTAGAAATTGGTAGGGAAATCACTCTTTATCTGGGTGGAAAAAAAAGTCATAGGTCTGCAGGAGACTATCTACCTCGTTGTTGCTTAGCAACGATGTTAGAAATAAAATACACAGCATTAAAAAATAAATCCTTACTAAAGCGAATTAAGGTTTATTTCCTTTTAGTTAAAAAAAATAAAGAAAAAAATACTGCTAGATAGGAAATCGTAACTTTTTGCATACATTTAAAATCACGATTTCTTTAATAGCAGGTGCGTGATGTGGAAATTCGGACTTAAAGAAAAAGTAATGAAGTCACGTTTGGGATTTCTATAACAGAAAAGAAAGGGGTAATTCTATCAAATAATAACATTTCGAAACTTTCAGCCTGAAAGGTATGTACTCTAAAAGGCATGCTAGAAAATCGTGAAAGAAAGTATGTAATTTCTGGGAATGTGTTTTGTTGTGTGGTATTTTATCATTCAAGATTTTATTTTCAAGGTTATTTAAAAAGTGTGAATTTCATTTCGTTTTCTTGATAGTAGTTGTGGAACTAAATAAAAATAAATTTTGATAAAGATTGTAGAAAGTCTGTCTGAATGAATAAATGTAGAATTCATGAGAATTCAAGAAGGCTAAAAGTGAACTGGAAGATATAATTTAAAATGTTGCGAAATTTATGAAATAAGATGCTTAGAAATTTGACCTTCAATATTAAGGTCATGTTGAAAAAATAAGAAAAAGAGTCGGGCTAATTTTTAATAACAAAAAAGAAGAAAAAAAAATGGCAAAAAGTTTAACACTCCACACTAGATTAAAATAAAACGACTAGATTTGAATTTTCAAGGATAAATAAAAACATACGAAATTTCAAGGACTGAAATTATACATTGGCTCAATATAAATTAAGTGAAATAGGAAAAAAATTAAAGTCCTTCTTTATGTAATTCAATCAGCCAAAAATATCAGTTTAGATCAATAATTATTAGTCAATTATATTTTACTGCGCAAATCAAATTAATCAATTAATTAAGAACGATAATTAAATTGTATCAGTTACTAATTGAGTTAATGTATTATATTAATTTTTATTTATCAATTTACTTCAAATGAATTTCAATACTTTTTATTATTAATTTTTATTTTTATTGAAAGCATTCAAAAATATAGTTATGTTTTGTTTGAGTTTTAATAAAACAATTTTATTAGTCAAATAACTCATTTATTGTGTTCAGAACAAAAAAAAAAAAAAAAAAAAATCCAACAAAATGTTGACTTTTTTTCAATAAAAATTCTTGTGCAATTCGACTTTAAATCTAAACTGTACATATAACTGTAAGCCTTTTACTCAAAAATCTACATACGTGAGTTAATTAAAGGCTGAAGTGATAAGATATTTCTTAATCTTTTTTTTTTTTAATATCAACAACTTAACAACTGAGCCTTCCTAAATACATGTAGATGAAATTTTAGAATATATTTGAAATTCAGTACAAGAAACCAAAAGATAAAATTCCGGAAGAACTGATTGCATAGGAATATCTATGCAATTATTATAGGAATATCAAAAGCAATTATTGTGCAATCAATAACTGATTGTCTTTGTAGTTTTTATACTAAAAATTAATTTGACTTGATCTGAATCAATTGCTATGCAGCTGACAGAGAACAAACAAAACTGATTGATTTATTTTGACTGTTGAAAAAGAAATTAAAGAATCTCACTAATACAAAATTGATTTTGGATTTTTAGAAAACCATTGCATATTGAAAGAAATGGTTTGTGGAAGCTCATAATTAAAATTAGATTATTTAAATTCATCTTTTACTTATATTTTAGTTTTTGAAAAAAGAGATGATGACAAATACAGGCAATGTATAATTTTAGTACATAAACTCTTGAGGAGAACCCTTGAAACTTTGAAACTTCTTTAAATTTACCTAAATTTTAAATGAAAATTAACTTAATTTTCAATAAAAGGAAGCAATTTTTAATGCTACGAAAAATGCATAGCAAATCGTTTAAATTTGAATTTTTTAATGTATTTATGAAAATTTATAACCGTCCTACAAATACGAAGATCAACAGTATTAATCTAGTGGTTTCTAAAATATCAAACATTGCTACAGAGCTATAATCATAACGACTTTTTCCCGTTCCAGAATCATTGGTCATCATATATTTTTTTTTTTGTTTTGTTTTTTTATTACTTACAGAGATATGGTTTTGAAAAGAAGGGCATTAAAAAACCTAAACTTTCAACGCCGCACTTTTACGGGCCGTCACAAGCAAGTGCGAAGGCTGGCTGGAAGTCCATTTTCGAAACATATCATCAAGGCTATATTACGAGCCGTACAGAAACAATTTAGTGGGCCCAACGGTTTTTTATGACGTCATATCCGCTTATCTAACTGCCATGACGGAAGGGCCCATCGGCATTTGTTTCCGCATTCCAGAAGCAAAAATAGCCTAACGATGTTCTGTTGTTTTTGCGCTACTGACTCATTACACGTGCGGTTTAAAAAGAAGAAGGAAAAAAAAAAAAAAAAATGTGATGCTTCCATAAAGTGAGAAAATGTCCATCTGTTCCCAAGTTATCGAGTCATAAATTTTTATACTTTTCACCAAGGACTTTTATAAGGAACAATTTAGATATCTTACTTCTGAATGGAAGTTGAAAGATGATTTTTATATTATAAAGGCATGTTTTAAAATAGTTTTTTCTTGTAGATGTTTGGAGACAAACTAAGGTTTTGGAATGATTGATAATCTTTCGTTTTAAGGAGAATTTATAATGCTTCATTTAGTTTTTATTTACAAATTTTTCAAGAGTTTAAATTAATTTGAGACAAGGATTTTCAGATTTAGACATTTTGAATAGATATTTATTATTCTTTAGTTAATTTTAAATAAATTTAATTGATCTATTGATTAACAAGTTTTCATGCCAAATCTAGAAAGAGTCAAGAAATAAATGTAATGTGTCAAAGACAGCACATAAATCGCTCTCTATTTTTTTAAAACTTATATAACCTATTGCTTAATTTGAGTTTTTTTATTGGCGTACTGAACCGAACTGCATGACTTCAGATGCCTGCATTTCATCTATTTCTTCAATCTTTTTTCAATCCCCCCCCCTTCACTCTGACTTAATTATTATTTCGAATAAAAAGAAATAAGATGATCACTTTCAATTTTTGATACAAATTTTCCAAATTTCTTTCTTCCTCTTGCTGTCTGTATATGCCAATTATACCTTTATGACATTTTATGTTCATGAATTTTATTCAATTTTAGGCTACCCTATTTCTATTCATTAAAAACAATAATAACTGATTTTTTGAGAGGGGCCTCGTGTTGATAAATTTAATCACTTAAAAATTAAATGACAATTTTAATTACTTTTAAACAAGTTAAAAAGATTTTTCTTTCAAATATGGGCCTTGAAAATTTATTTTATATGTTCTATGTCTGGGCTTCAGATGTATAGTTATCTTAATTAACATTGAAACAAATATTTAATAATAATTTTTTTCATTTATTATTATTATTATTTGATTTACGTTTCGAGCTGGTTTTAAATGCCTAAGTTTTGCAAAAGGTTCTAAATCTTTCGAAAACTGAACATGAACCAGAAAAAAAAAAAAATCATTATTTGGATTCATCCATGTATTACAAGTTATCATGTTACATAACCGCAATTTTATTATATCTCAATAAGTTTTGGAATCAATCGCCATACCGCATCACAGCATTTAAAAGAAACATTTTTTTATCTCACTTATGTACTTCATTAATACATTTCTATTGCGTGTATCCCTTTATTATAACTTCTCCTTTATAGTACTTTTTTTTTTTTTTGGCAAAGCATTCGGGGAGAGAATTAAAAAAAATAAATAACAAGAAAAATGGAATTGCTGTTGCAACAGTTGAAACGCTGCAGCTGTCAATATACATAGCAGCTGCAAAGGACCTCACACTTAAATCCTGTTGTGCAAAAGCAGTTGCTTCTCCTTCCTATTGATATTTTTCTAAAATATACCTCACTCCAGAAGGTAGCTATAATGGGGGCCATATAAAATTTCCTCTGCTAAATTTATGATACAGTTACAGACAAGCAGATAGTTAAATACCCACATGTAAATACATCTGTTGCAATTTATGATGCAAAACAAATGGATTTTGGATTTTGAATCTTGTTTATCGATAGAATATTTTAATAACTAACCAGACATTACATTTAGTTATTTTCTTTTTAAAATCGGATTTTTTGTAGGTGCATTATTTCTTCTAATATGATTAATTTTCACTACAACAGTTGTCTATGAAACAGTCTTTCTTTTTGCGTGTCAACTACTACTAATGCTATCTTTCATCAATTAAAAAAAATTAAATTTTTATGATCTGCAAAAAATTGCTTTAATTGTATTATAAAATTCATATATTTAATATAGTTTGTGCAAGTAAAAAAAATAATATAACCTTACTTATTATATATTTTAACATTTGCAAGGAATATTAAATATAACTAATCATTATTTGAAAGGCCATTTATTTATCTAACTTGAAATCAGGAATATATCTCATTTCAGCTTTTTCGATTATTTACAAATAGTATTTGTAATAATCGAATAGTATATTTCGATTATTTACAAATGGAATTTAGAATTAATTTTTAACTTAAAGAGATTAGTAAAAATAATTTTTTAAAATCCAGATTAAAAATTGAAATGAGAATATTACAGTTTTTTTTAATCTTCTAAAAATACAATAAAATTACAATCAAAATAATTATTTTTGTTATTTTTTTATAAGAACAAAACACTATTATCTTGAAATTCTAAAAATTAGCATAAATTGCAGAAATATCGATTTTAAATTAGTAATAAACAAATATAACTTAAATATTTTAATATATTGTACTTGCAAGCTAGAGAATTTCTACTTCTTCAATAATCAATCAAATTTGTGGAGATTTATTAGTCAAAACCTTTAGATGGAACATTTTTCAGTCTTTTAAATTTATTTATTTGCATGATGTTACTGAATTTTTTTATTATATTAATTACTTCAATCCAAATGAAAATATTTATTGTTTGTTAATCTTCCATTACAATTATTATTCCGAATTTTCCTTTAACTTTTATACGCAACAACGTTGCCATTCTTAAATTATTATTTTATATTTTCCCTGATCACTTTATTCTATTGTTTCTAAAATAATAATGTAAAATTTATTTTCTCTTGCTTAGAATCGAAATATATTACCCTATACTTAGATAACAGCCCCGGAAAAAAAATGCATAAAAATATCAAAATTCAGTCTCCGCAAGTTTACAAAAGAATGGAGAGGGGGAGGGGGGCTCTCGTTGGAGGGTTGTAACCGGGGTACGACCTCAGCCAATCCATCATCGCGTGTCAAGCCTCGCCCGCATGAGTGTCTGTTCCTCCACCCGCCCTCTCCAACAAAAAGATATTCCCCAACCTTCGAACCATCCCCTCAACACAAAGCCAAGGACAGCGGTTAAAGAATATAGGTTAAAAAAATTGGGAAATCCTCAAATGAATACCTGGACTAGGGACATGGAATTGGCGGAACCGTTCTGGAACCATCACTTCCAACTCCCTCGCTTCCAGAATGGGATGGTCTTGAAAAAAGAAAAATATAGATTTAAAATATACTGCGTGCGTAAATGTAAGAGAGAAAGGGGGGGGGGGGGTGTTGCCATGGTTGGAATGTTATGCAAACAAAAGAAGTAAATATAGCTTAGGGAGTAGAATGGATTTCATTCTTTCCCATTTATTTTGAAACAAGTTTTAGAAATCAAATCGTGAAGAATTTTTTTTTTCTCAATACTCATTTTCATTATCGAGGAATAAAGACATTCACCAACTCACATACCCTTGATGTGATGAGTATTTTTAAGCAATCACAATGATGAGCATTATTTCATGGTAATTGATAACTGTATGAGAAAAATAATTTATCTTTTGATCAAATTATTTCTATTGTTGCATTTAACTACTTGGAAGCCTAGTTACCTTCTTCGTGAAATAATAAAATACAGAAAAGAATAAAGATTGTTTCTTCTTACAATAAAATGTATAATTGCAACTAAATTTAATATTCTAGAAAAATAATTCATAATTTGATAGATATTTTAAGATTTACTTCAATTTTTCTGTTTGAACATGATACATCTTTACATATCTAAACTTACTTTTTTTTTAATTATTATTTTCTGAAATCAATTTGATGAAGTTAGAATGCTTTATTAATTTTAAAAATGCGAAGGAACTCTACTGTAAATTTATATAAGCTTATTTCTCGCAACTTTTTAAGGCACATTTTTACTGTTGTTTTTGTTGTGAAAATAATGACATTAAAAAAAAAATCGAAAGATCCTGTAATCTTTGAAATACATAGTTCGAAATGCCAAAGTATAATAGCATTTTTATTCAGGAATATTTTAGTTTTGGCTTTAGAATTCAAAATTTCTAGAAATTAATTTTTATCAGCTTTAATTTCTAGTTTCATTATTAAATGAAAAAAGTATCATATTCTGTATTAGTACAAAAGATGCAAAAACATATTATTTTAAAAACGATTTTTTTCCCCCTTTCACATTATTTTTGGAAATAAAAAAAGAAAGAAGCTCAGTTAACCAGACAAAAACTCATAAAGTTTTAAAAAAGAAATTCCCCTTCTACGAAAAAATACTTGAAATGATACATTTTTTTTTTTTTTTTACTCGAACTTTAAGAAAAAAAAATTAATAACAGTTGAAATTTTTTGCAATATTCAAAATTATTGTTAAGAAGTACGCATAATTTTAACTTCTAATTCGGAGTCATTCTTAATTATCCCGTTAATCATCGCCATTAATTATTTATTACATTTAATTATTTATTACATTTCCATTTATTTATTTTGTCGCCTGAACTTTAAGGAAGTATTATTCAATTTAAAACTGGGTATATTGCTAAAGTCCTCAGTAAAATTCAAATTCCTTAATACAAAATTTTGTCAAAATGCATGGATTCTTCATGCTCTTTTACATTCATATCACAAACTGTCCCATGATTCTCGCACCAAATAATTGAATATAATACATATACAGTTACTAAGGTCATCCAACTTTAAGAGCATCATCAAAAAGAACAATGCACGTTTTTATTGACGCATTGTTTGCTCAAACTGAGAAATAAATGCTATGTGAAGGACATGTTAAATTGCATGAATGGTGTATGCTTTACAAAAAGCTACGAAATGGCCACATTCTTCAAGAGAAATACTTAGACAAAGAAGCAGTTAAACATAGGCTTTCCTTTTTTCCTCCACTTTGTATGTGCTTTTCTTTTTTTTATTTTAAACGCTTTACATGGAAACAATAAAATGGGTCAAGTCTCATTGTTTTAAAACCTATTATGCACAAGTTTCCATTATCCATTGTACTCATCCATTGTATTAAAATTCTTCCATTTAACCTTTATTCTGGAAATTACAAACCCTGATTTTGTCAACTAAACTTTTTATATATAGTCAAACACTTCTAAAATAAATTATAAAAGTTCCTAGAAATTCATTTTTTAGTATAATTGCTTTACAAATTTAGAGAAATTTCAAAATATTTTTCTCTGAATGGAAATTGATTTATTGTTTAATACTTTTTAAGTTCAGAAATAATTACAAATTGCTTTTTGTTTTTCTTAAATTCCTTATGCAACAAATCTGTATTTGAAATGAAGAGGTCATAGACCAATTTCTAGATTTTCTTTTCCTTCTTTCTGAAGAATATTAACGTAAGCAACCGAAAATTTTTCAGATTGTTGAAAAAGAATTCATTTTTCAATTTTCATTTAAATTATTTCAAGAACAGTAATCTTAAATGACTTTAAATCTGATCTGTTTGGAATATATATGCTTTGTTAGCAGATATTTTTTTCCTTTGTTTCTTAAACGGAGCAGTTATTGCCTAAAAGTATTAGTTAAAAATTAAAAGTTCGAAAATAAAGCAAGATTTTTAAATTAAGGAATATTTTTATTTTCCTGAATTTGCGATGATTATAAATAAAAGCAATTTTTGTGTTGTTAAATCAAATTTAAGTAAATTTTCTTTTATTTTTTTAAAGAAAGAATTTAACAAATATATATTTATTATGAAATAATCGTCAGAGTCACTCTTTTAAAGTATATATTTATATATGCACTGATATTTCTTAATTTAATTTTTTTCTAATTAATTTAAATCTTAATTAATTAAGTTAACTCATTTTACTTTATTTTAAAATTTATTCTTATTTCCTAATCCTAATCCACTTTTATATTTAATTATTTCTAACACATGCTCTAAATGTGTAGGACCATTACACTTTCTCACTACAATAATCTTGCAAGCGAAGGGATAAGAATCCCTAACACCCAGGCACTCTGTTCAAAGATGCCTAAGATTCCTTTTCCTAAATCGATCAATATCTGAATCTCTTAGTAAAACCCTAAAGGAAAATTTTCAAACACTTTGCTCTTTTGTCTCGATTTAAACAGACGCGTCTTTCTATCATCCCCATGTGCAAGTTATGCCCTCCCGTGCCAAAATAAATTGATGTTTATTTCAAAAGTATCTTCTTTTAGGCTATACTTAAGTATATAAATTTGCTGTCGTAATTGAAAAAGATTTTCAATAAAATACAAGCGAAAATAATGCAAGCTTCTTTGAGGATGACAATTTTTCTTCCTATTTTCAGAGTCTAAGTGAATCTGAAAAATTATCATACAGCAGACAGAAAATTAAAATTTGTTCAATTTCTAATAATGATCTAATAGATTTTAGGCATATGTTCAATATCGTATCAAAAAAATCAACTTCTCACAATATAAGGCCTAATATCATATGAAAGATCAAAAGTCAATCTTCCCTAAGACAATCAAAATTCTCTAAGGCAAGTCATCTGGCAGCATATATGCTTAATTTTTTTTTTTTTTTTTAAGTTTTATTGGCGTGAGAGCCAAGGTTGGCAACATTGCGCCAAACTAATCAAATAAATAAATCAGACAACTAACTTAAACTGCACCAGCCAATAAGCCAAAGTGAACAATATGCAAGTAATATTTTTGGACGCTATTAACTCTATGCGTGATCCTTAACTGCTTTTTTGGCTCCTGATAATATTAATAATTCATCTATACCTCTCAAAATCTACATTAACTGTTGCTCCCATTTTTACAGTATATTGGCTATGTTTGCATCAAGTTACAGATCACGGTTCTAATTTTAATTTATTAAAATTTTAAATTACAGCTTAATATTAAATTGAATTTTAACACATAATTCCGACTCTAAACTCTTGAACCTAAAATGTATGCCTATAATAGGGACAACTCAAGTTGACAATACTTAGCAGCAACTGCATCAGAGGCGAATGACGTAATACGTGCATAATAGCTATATCGAAAAAAATCACATAAATTAAACAGTATACATTCAATACACAGTATACATTCAATACACAGTATATATACGCTAAATGTTAAAAATTGAAGGTATTGTATTTTTTGAAGCTTTAAAGCAAAACTAAATAAATTTAATTAACCTTGTAACAAAAACGTATTTTTGTTATGGTATAATTCTCATTAAAATTTTTAAAATTACATAATTTCTTATTATAATTTTTAAAAATTTAGATCGTATTTCAATTATTGGAAACCAAGCAGGTTATTAGAAACTGCGTCTCAGTTCTAACCATAAGCCATAATTCAAATATTAAAAGCTTTTATTAAGAAAATAATATAAATTAATTTATAACTGTCCTTTTATCCAAAAATTTTTAACTATAATGATTTTATATAAAAGTCAATGAATTATTAACTTGGAAGAAAAGTCTTTTTCATTGTGTTGTAAACCCTTTCAAAAAAAAAAAAAACAGCAAAGAAAAGAGGAGTAAAGCATTTAATTAAAAATATATTTGAAATATAAGATATGTTCATTTAAGAACAGGAGAGCTAATCATTAAATATCTTTATGATCTTTTAAAACTCTTTAAAAAATGATTCAATGCACTCTCCTATTATTCTTTTAAAAAATCTGTTCGCAAAACAGTTTATTTTACAAAAAAAAAAAAAAAAAAAAAAGCCAATTAATAAGTTTTTTTAACTATATTAATTTTATATAAAAGTCAATCAGTTATTAATTTTAAAGGGGAAAAAAACTTTTTTTTTCATCCTATTTTAGTCTTTAAAAAAAATTTTAAAAAAAGAGAAGGGGAAAAGGGGGGGGGGAAGAGGAGCAACACATTTAATAATAAATATATTTAACAATATAAGATAATTTCATTTGAGAACAGGAGGGCTAATCAATAAATATATTTATGATTTTTAACACTATTTTTTAAAATAATCTAATGTACTCTCACATTTTTCTTTTTAAAAATTTCTCTGTAGAGACTATTTATTTTACAAAAAAATTTATAATATTTTTTAACTTTATTAATTTTATATAAATGTCAATGAATTATTTATTTCAAACATAATATATTTAATCTGTTATAATTTTTATTATATATAAATAATCTGTTATATGTTTTTTAATCTGTTATATATGTTATAAAATTTTTTTAATCTGTTATATGTTTTTTAACTATATTATTTTTGTTCCTTTGCGAGCACGAAAGCTAATCATTAAATATCTTTATGACCTTTTAAAATTATTTTTAAAAATAATCTTCTCTTTCATTTCTATCTTTCTTCAAGCTCTTTCATTCTTCTTTTAAAAATTTCTTTGCAAAAACAGCTTTTTTATTAATAAAAAAGCTGTTCATTGGGTCTTTGGGTCTTTTGGTCTTGGGGTCTTTTGCAAATTAAATTAAATTATATTATTATTATCAATATACTTAAGCGTTTTATTTTGAAATTTAATTTTTAACATAAATATTATTAAAATAAAACAAAAAAAAATAATTTTAAATAAAATTAGGCTCTAGATAATCTGTACCTATGCATTATATGTTAAAATTCAAACAAGTGATGCGAAAAATATTGGGAAAAAAATGCATCTTAATTTTTAAAAAAAATGGAGTTAAGAAGATATCTAATTTAACAGCTGCATCGATTAATCAAAAACTTTCTTTTTACAGCTGCTTTTTAGCTTTCAATTAGACATGCCTAACTCAGCATATCCATTATGAACACATGCTGAAAGTAATAAAATAATCTACGGATACTTGATATCCTCATTATGCTGCTGATTATGCAATTCATCAAAGGCCATTGAGCAGTAAGTGACAGGATGGTTAGCGTCTTAATCTTCAAATGTCAGCACCCTGTCAAGTATGGCGACATCTCCACTGCCATTCGTGTTTATTTTTATAATTTCCATGATTGACACGATAACAGGGCGGGTCGCTGATAGTGGAAGGGGGGACATTGGATAAACTCTTCTAGTAGGCTACGCAACTGTCAATCACAAAGTGCAGGGGAAGTGACTATGATGAATAGGTTCGCGATGATTGGTTACTGGTATCAAAAGAGCCGCTGACGTAATGCTCTTATGTTGGATGTCAAGAAACGATCGATGAAGAATTTGCATTTTATCATGAGAGAGAATTTTGAATAGGAGGATTTCATTCTGGAAACTTCTTTTTTGTGGAAATTGAAAAGCTGATTTTACAAATAAAAGATGAATTTAAAGGAATTCGATTCATTTTTTTTAAAACTTGCTCAGCAGTTTCTATCTTGTTATTCTGATCGTTGTGATACTTTATATTATTTTATATAATTTCAAAATATTTTTGGAAATAGCGGAAGATTTTTTTTTTTTAAATTTAGTAACGCTTAAAAAAAAATCAGAAATACATACAGATTTTTTTTTTTTTTTTACTCTAAGTTTTATACATTTTAAAGTTATATTCCAAGAAAACAAATTATACTTTTAAAATCTAGTGAATAAATATCTTCTAGAATTTAAAATAACGTAAAAAGCAATCCACATTTAAAACACAAAAATAATTTGAAACTGTAAACGATAAAAATTACATCACGGAAACAAAATTAATAAAATTCTCAATTAGAAATTAGAAATAAAAATTAAACTTAACAATTCAAGATTTATAGATTCTCGTTACAATACTACAGAGTAAATCTTCATGAAACATATTTTTCACATCTTTTAACTCATTAATCCTTTCCATAAAGTATAAATATTTCAAAACGAAAACATTATATTTAAGAAAAACAATAAAATAAAAGTACCTTATTAAATGGTGATAAAAAAAACCAGCGTCCAAAAGTGAGCGTCTGCCAGCAGCACCTAAATTACTTTCGGGTCGTAAAGTTATGGCTACGGGGATCACAACAGTAATGCAGTCGTCAAAGTATCATAAAATCAATATTACGCATTGGTAACAGAGAGCGTCTTCTGCCCAACTCCACCTACCAAGACCACCTTCATCGGAATTTTCCACCCTTGAATTTCATACTTACCTTCATCGAATATAAAGTAGACAGACGATAAAGAACAGAGAAGAAGTAGGTGAAGACGCGCAAAAATAGTTTGATTTCTCACCATCGAAAAACTTGAATTTCTGCCATCTACCCGTTTTGCCGCATAAATCGTGCGCGCGCTATGCTTCCCGCTCCGTTATCGTTTGATGGCCGGGGAGGCCGTCGCCATTTTTGTTGCCGAACAACCCCACGAAGTGCTTCAGCCAAACGATTTCGTCGGTTCAGGTAAGAGAGGGGTTAGTCTTCTATCGGTTGTGATTAAAAGTGTGTGAAGATGCATCAACTTACCATGAATGAAGAGGCCTATTTGAGGGATGGTCACAGGGTGGACGGTCCGGCAGAAGATGTTCCGAAGGGATGTATTTATGGAGGGGTGGTGATGAGTCGTTTGCTCCTTTCTGTCAGGATAGATGCTCTGGCCGTTCGGTGGAAGACGCCGGCGTTCTGCGCATGGTGGGAGCCACAGCTAACGGGCGCCTGTGCTGGTGTATGCTGAATTCAATCTATATTCATAAGCGCCAACAACGGAAAAGCATTTTTCGTTCTCTCCCCTTGCTTTCTCTCACTCTCCCTCTCCTTCTTTTCCACCCTCCCCTCTCTTCTGGCAGCAGCAGTAATGGCGTTCGCTTAATTATCATACTAATATGCTGATGACCCAAGTAGGGGAGTTCTGGGATTGGGAAATTTCTGAGAAAAGAACGCTTTTGGGAAAAAGTATTTTTATCTTAATTTTTCCAGGGTCCTTCATGCGTTGTCGGGAAGAAGTTTACTGTCAGGAGAATTGTGAGAGGTGAAAACAGGAAAATATTAGAATGGGGGGAAGAAGGCAGGGCGCTCTTTGGGAAGTAATTTATGGCGCCCGGAGAAGTGAGGAAGGTAATCGATTCAGCCATCGGCTGCCTTTACTAATTACGGAGGCCTCGCTTTTAGTTGAGAGACGCATTATCTGTGTAGGAATTTCGAATTTTTCTTTTAGAGAAAAGTTTGAGAACTTTGGAGTGGAAAGAATGGTATAATTAAGTCAGAATTCAGAATAATAGATTGGTTTACTAAGTAAATATTACTAGTTTATGCTTATTTAATTTCGTTCTATGAAACACAAGTCCAAATTTCATTCGGATGTTCTTTTTGAGTGAGTTTTATTCGTTAATAGAAAATAGCACCATTTTAAATATTCGACAAAATCACAGTAATTAATTCTTAGATTTCATTGATTTCTTTTTAAAAATAATCACTTTTAAAATTTCAAAGGAATGACTGCTTGGTTTGAACTACATCACTGGTTTATTTTGTACTGATTAACTGAATTTTTACTAGGAAATAAGTTGTTTATTTAAGATAAACAATTAAAATGCCAAATAAAAAAGAGAAATATACTGAGTTTAAAGTTATTTAACAGATTAATCTGGTTAGCTGTTTTATATTTTATATTGATCATTCTTCGGAAATTTCAAAGCAAAACTTGTAACAGAAATCTATAAGCAGAATTTAGTCGAAATTGAATTAGAAAGAGTCTTTATTTAATAAAGGTACGTTTTCACTTTGTCGTTGAGTTGGATTTTTAGCTTCATTGCATTTTTAGTTTATACTATTTTATGTTTCATACTGCTCTGCTCATTGTTTCAAAATTTCAATGTAAAATTTTAGTACAAATATATAAGCAGAATTTAGTTGAAATTTAACAGAAAGCTTCTTTAATTAATAAGGGTACGTTTTCACTTTGTCGTTGAGTTTTAGTTTCTTTGCCTTTTTAGTTTAATAAAATACGCTCCACCTGAAATTTGAAAATTTATACAAAAAATTTAACTTTTTGCCGTGGAATTTCAATATAGCCAATAAATTAATAGTTATTTTAATGACATGTCAGCTTACCTTTTAATTTACTCTTCCTCCAATTTCGTTAATTACCATTTATAAAGGATCACGCTTCTTTCTTTTAAACAATCACAACATAACCAATTTAAAGATAAAAATTCGAGAAGTAAACAGAGTTTTTTAAAATTGAATAAATATCTCAGTAATAGGGTATAATTTATGGTTCTATTAAGATTACTTGAACAATTTAAGACTTTTATTTTATAAGAATTCAAATCTTTTTAGAGATTAAAAAAAAACATCTGCTAGCAAATGAACATATTTTTTCCATTTTCCTTTTAAATTGGGCACCAAACCTATTCTTATAAAATTTCCTTTAACTTTTAAATTTTCGCAAAATTTCGAAATCTTTTCTAGAAAACAAATTTGTGCGCTAAAAATAATTCATAGAATAGAACAATGATTAATACAACTTTAAAATATTAGTTCTGTACACAAATCCCTTTCTTCACACACCGAAAAATATTAATTTTCGAAACTTACCTTTATTATACACAAGAAAAAAAAAACACATTTATATCTGAGAGTAATATTTAATTTTTCTGTTGCCTCGTTTTTAGCTAACAATATCTAAATGGAAATCTTTGCGTCCATCGAAATTAAAACAAATACATTCTTACGCATTAAAACAGTTTTACCTGAAAAGAATTTGAGTCGATAGTTTTATCTGCTGGAAAAAAACAAAAGGACGCACTTTATTTGGTTTATTTATTTTTTAAATAATTAAATGTATAGAAGCAAAATGTGATATGAAATGATTTTGAAAAAAATGTTTCTAAATACGAATGAATATAACTTCAAAATATGTCGACTACTGTCTGCTTTTACAGAATGAAAATAACTATTGTCTATTTACTGAAGGAAACAACCGATAATTTGAGAATATCTTTAAAAATCTTACATTTTTTAAAAAAATTATATTTCAGAGATTTGTTAATCGGCCAAATTAAAAGCTAATTTTATTAATTTAGTTGGTTATCCTTATCTTTTTCTAACATTTTCTCTCCTTTTTCTCAAAAATATATTTCAAGGACATTAATTTAATTTTGAAACTAAAGTAACGATTGCAAATTTGATATATCTTAAAATCATTTATAAAGTATTTAGATTTTTGCCTTATTGTTATTTTTCCGCTAAAAGATATGACTTTTAATATCTTAAAATTCTTTGATTATGTATGCAATTTTTGTAAACTTTTCCTTCAAATTAGTTCCAAATGAGATATTTGTAACTGTAAGATTTGCTTAGATCCATCCGATTCCTCATTATGCTGCTCTTTAAAATGCATTGAATCTCGAAATTTCAAAATTTCAGTGTGTATTGTCTACATTAATCTTATTTCGATGCGTTTTTAATTTTAACCATTTTTTTTTTTTTTTTTTTTTTTTTTTTGGTGAAAAACGATATTTTGTTAAGAAGATTTCGAAAGTTAGATTTTATTTTTAAGTTTCGATAATTATTAATGCTGCGGGTTATTTTGTAAGTTTTAAAATTTTTTATGTTTTTTTTATGGGGGTTTTACTACTATTAACTATTTTCTTTTCCTAAATTCTACACCGCAGTGGTTCAGTATCATATATTTCCAGAATCACAAGCTCGAAACATTAGAGCATATTTCATTCCATTTTCGTAAATTTTATCTATATTCAATTGGGCTTTCCCGATTCTGCTACTATTCTGAATAGAGATAATTCTCCACACTGCAGAGAAATTATACGAAATTTCATCGTAAACATGAATTTAGATTGAAAAACGAATGATTACTCGGTAAAAATTGTTTTTAAAGAGGTTTGTTTCGACACAGAAACTTCCAACTCATCAAAAATATTTTCCTGTTATAAATTTGGGTTCTATAAACATTTACTTTTATCATCTCCCGAAGCGAATTATACTTATTTGAAAACCCTTCAGAAATGTACTTTTCGAAAATGAAACCCAGGACGAATACAAAAATTCCGCTACCTTTTCCTAAAATTTGACATTCATGTTTCAGATTCTAAATTTTTTGCTATTTTAATTATAGATCTTATTACAAGCGATTATAAATTCTATGTTATTTAAATCATAGGTTTTATTACGAGAGATTTAAAAATTGTTGGAAACCTTCCAGAGATGTACTTTTCGAAAATGAAACCCAGGACGAATACAAAAATTCCGCTACCTTTTCCTAAAATTTGACATTCATGTTTCAGATTCTAAATTTTTTGCTATTTTAATTATAGATCTTATTACAAGCGATTATAAATTCTATGTTATTTAAATCATAGGTTTTATTACGAGAGATTTAAAAATTGTTGGAAACCTTCCAGAGATGTACTTTTCGAAAATGAAACCCAGGACGAATACAAAAATTCCGCTACCTTTTCCTAAAATTTGACATTTATGTTTCAGATTTTAAATTTTTTGCTATTTTAATTATAGATCTTATTACAAGCGATTATAAATTCTATGTTATTTAAATCATAGGTTTTATTACGAGAGATTTAAAAATTGTTGGAAACCTTCCAGAGATGTACTTTTCGAAAATGAAACCCAGGACGAATACAAAAATTCCGCTACCTTTTCCTAAAATTTGACATTCATGTTTCAGATTATTAATTCTATGCTATTTAAATTATTGCGAGCGATTTAAAAGTTATTAGAAACCCTTCAGAAATATACTTTTAGAAAATGAAATTGATGACGAAATCAAAAATGGATCTGCCTTTACCAGAAATTTGGCATTCTTCTTTCAGATTATATATTCTGTGCTATTTAAATTGTTGGTCTTATTAAAAGAAATTTAAAAGTTTTTGGGGTAAGTGTAAGATTTATACATATCCTAAAAATTACGTATCACTCAAAAAATTACATATATTTGTTTAGATAGTTTTAGATTTTTATGGTTTTGAACAAAATATGTATGTTTAAAAATACAAATGATTTATTTCTTCATTAACCGGTTGCTTTAATAATCAATGCATACTCATAAAATCTTCCTAATATTGAAAAATATTTTACTTTAAATATGATGTCTTCCGAATTTTTAAAAAAAGATAAATAATCGTCAGTTTTATAAAACAAAACCAATTTTTCTTATAGAATATTTACTGGACATAAAAGGAAGTTTGATTAGATTAAAATCTAGTTTTGAAAATTTGAACTGAATCTATTCTGCCTTGTTCTGATTCTGATTTGCCCATCGGCATAAATTTTATAATTTTAATAGAGTTTAAAAAAATGTCTGAAATATATTTTTTTCTCTATGCTAAAGTAATGTGCAGCTGTGGCTCAGATAATAAGGATTCATATGTGTAATTTATGTTACTAGATTCCTTAAACAAGGAATAAAAGAACATAACATATATTCTCTAAGCAGAGCTGTAAAATCTTCATTACCATCGAAGGATAAAAAGAATAAACAAACTACTTGAAATAAAAACTCATATCTAGTATTAGATTTTTTTTTATCCTTTAAGAATAAAAAGCTACAATATCAATTGTTTAAAAGTCTAATTACAATAACATAAATGTATGTAATAATTTCTTTTTGCCCGTGTTAATAAAATTATTCCCAATCAACTTATATTAAAACTTTAAAAATGTTAACCTCTCAGACGTTCAAATTTCCTGAGTCTATTGGTATGCAATAAAAGTAAATTTAACTGTCTCAAAACAGTTCTGTAGTTTCAGTTTCAACGGGAAACGGGGATGTTAGAATGTTAAACCTGTTTTAGAATGTTAAAAGCCGCAATCTTGCCTTTTCCCCTCTTTTTGTTTTATATTCTTAGCAGAGAAGCTATACCGCATTTCTCTCCAATGATTATGGTTCGGGCACGTTGAAATAATATCGAAAACCGCATTCAAATTATATCTTTCATTACATAAGTTATCAATAAATAGAGTTATTGATGGTAACTTATTAAATTATCAATAAATAGAAGCTATTTTTAAAGGACTGTAAATTCTCCCAAGATTTTGCAATACAAAAAACATTTACTTAACGGTATATGTACAAAAATTCTAAAAATATCAAAATGGCTTTAACTTTTCTGTTTGAATCTCTATGTCGGCAAAGACAATCTTAAGTATATAATAAAAACGCATTTTCTTTAATCTCTTTCTCCCTAAAAGAGATTATGTCTCTTGTGCTACAAAAACTTACCTAACGCTATATGTGCAGAAATTCTAAAAATACCAAATGGCAAATAGTCTTTTTTTTTAAAGAAAAATGTATCCTTGAAGTACCAAATTCATATTTGGGTATAATTTCATGAAGGAATAATACACCCCTCTTCTCCCGGGAATGTTTAGCTAGCTCTACTACCTGAACTTTAATATATCTTATAAAAGGAACATTTTAATTTTTGTGTTTGAATCTCTATCTGTCAGAGACAATCTTAAGTGTATAACATTAATACACACTGTCTTTGTTCTGTTCCTTCTCTAAAAGAGATTATGTCCCTTGTGTCACAAAAACTTACCTAATGCTATATGTATAGAAATTCAAATACCAAATTGACAAATTATTTTTTTAAGGTCAAATACAGTTTTTTAGAAAAATATATCCGCGAAGTGCCGAATTCCTAATTGCTTATGATTTCATGAAAAAATAATACACCCCTCCTCTCCGGAACGTTTAACTCTGCTACCTTAAATTTAATATATCTTTAGGAACGCTTTAACTTTTATGTTTGAATCTCTATCTCTGTCGGAGACAATCTTAAGAGTATAACATTAACACATTCTCTCTTTGTTCTCTTTCTCCTCAAAAAGAGATTATGTTCCTTGCCCCACAAAAACTTACCTACGCTATATGTACAGCTAAAAATACCAATATTAGAAATTAATTTTTTATAAGAAAAATGCAACTGCGTAGTACCAAATTTATATTTGTTTATCATTTCTTGAAAGAATAATGCACGCTTCCCCCCACCGGGAACGCTTAACTCTGCTACCTCGACTTTAATACATCTTATAAAAGGGACGCTTTAACTTTTGTGTTTGAATCTCTATCTCTGTCGGAGACAATCTTAAGAGTATAACATTAACACATTCTCTCTTTGTTCACTTTCTCCTCTAAAAGAGATTATGTTCCTTGCCCCACAAAAACTTACCTACTCTATATGTACAGCTAAAAATACCAATATTAGAAATTAATTTTTTATAAGAAAAATGCAACTGCGTAGTACCAAATTTATATTTGTTTATCATTTCTTGAAAGAATAACGCACGCTTCCCCCCACCGGGAACGCTTAACTCTGCTACCTCGACTTTAATACATCTTATAAAAGGGAAGCTTTAACTTTTGTGTTTGAATCTCTATCTCTGTCGGAGACAATCTTAAGTGTACAACAATAACACACTCTCTCTCTTTGTTCTCTTCCTCCCTAAAAGAGATTATGTCCCTTGTGCCACAAAAACTCTTTTAGCGAAGATTAGAGGCGGCTGAAAGCCCTACTTAGTTAGAAAGCGAAAAGCGGGTAGGGTGAGGTTCGGCAAAACTGCATGCCTCACCTTCTGTCCCCTTAAATATTTGATGGTGGAGAAAATGGGGTCCAGCAATTGGAGCCTGCATGGGCGTTGTTTCCTATCGGCGCAAATCGAAGCCGATGAATACAGAGAGGGACACCTTCTTCGGTCATCGATTGGAAGATTGCGTGCACGAACAGGGTGGACCGTTTTCCAGGGTCTTTTGGTCAGCCGAGGGAAAAATTGAATACATTATAACGGAAAGCAGACGACCGGCGCTATTTTTGGTAACGGTACGCGGGGTTTCAAGGGTGGGGAAGACCAGGGGTTGGAATGAAAATGGCGGGTGACCATGGCAACTGGAGGGTACCAACCAGACAAAAGACCGCTGTTCTGTTTAATTAAATTAAAGAGAAGTTAGTCACTCGTTACGTCATCTTTTTAAACATCAAAGAATATATCACTGTGTACCGAAAAGGAATAAAATTCCTGACTATAATTGGTTCACAAAGCATCTAACAGTAAAAATGTCATCGAAAACCTCAAAAAAAAAACAAAATTCTGAAACAGTACCGACAAATTTGTTAATATTAAACTCAAAGCGGCAAATTATTGTCGTTGTCGATTCAGTACCAACTCTAACCCAGGACTTTTTCAAAGAAAAATTAAAAGAAAAAATTCTATTATGAAAGTATGAAAACCTTCGTGTTACTATATTTAGTGTTAATTAACAAATACAAAAACCACATTACCGAATTTAGTGTTATTTATCAAATACAAAAATCTTCGCATTCCTGAATTTAGTGTTATTTTACAAATACAAAAATCTTCATATCACTGAATTTGTATGTTATTTATCAAATACAAAAACCTTCACTTCACCGAATGTATTGTTATTTATCAAATACAAAGCCTTCATGACATTGAATTTAGTATTTTTTATAAAACTGCTGCAAAGGAATGAAAATTGAAAAGGTAATTACGAATCTGCAAATTATGAATCATTGCCAAACTAGAAACAGATATTTCTTTTAATTATGAATTCAATATTTTCATCATTATTGACTACATCACATTATGAAACAAAATTAATTATAAAAAGTCTCAATTTTCCATGATTTAAATAATCAAGATTGTGGTTGTAATTAAAGAATCTAAGAAGAAGAAAAAAATCTGAAAAATCATAGAGAAAATGAAGAATATCAAATAAAATTTTCGGAATTCAAATTCAAGTCATAAAATTACAGCTAAAATTATGGTTGTAAACAGGAAAAAATTTCAAAGTGGGAGGAATACAGAAATGGAATCAAAGGAAAGTTTTGAGTTAAATAAAATTGTTTAGTTGCCATTTTCTGTTTGAGAAAATTACCGGCTCTAACCGATTTTATGTTATTTGATATTTAAAGCTAATTTTAGGAAAAGTGTGTCCGAGAAAAATGATTACCGTGGCAAAACAGTTTTTTCTCTCGTTTACGAAATAATGCAAACAAAAGGAAAAGAAAAACAAACCCATCTTTATAGAAGTATTGATAAAAATTGCGAGAAGGGAATAGATAAAGCAACTACAACCATATTTTTAAAATGATTTTTTTCCTATTAGATTAATGCATTTTTATTGTATGTAAGGGATAAGATTTAAAGTTAAAGACCTCAAATCTGTTCCATTTACACAAAAAGATAAACCAATTTTTTTTTCAATAAATGCATTGTATTGAGTTTAATTTAAATTCCCCATGCATGTCATTATTAGTATATTTTTTAAAAAATTATTGGATTTTAGAATTATACTTTAAAATTGGTAACAAACAGAACATTCTTTGAATTCTTTATCAAGAACTGGCAACAAAATCTAAGTGGTAACTTATTGCTTAGTTTAAACAGACTTAAGTTGTATGCAACTACATATCATCGTTTTGTTTTTAAAATTCAGTTTATATATTCATATCGAATTTGAAAGGGAATTGTTTTCGATTGAACGTCTGAATATTGATTTTAGATTTGTATATAATTAATTAGTAATTTTTTTTATTACATGGTTTAAGTTTAGCTGTTGCACATTGTGAATGTGGATCACAAAGCCACGGTTTTGCATTATTTCTTAAAATATTTTTATTTCCTAAAAAAAAAAACTTGCAGTAAAAGTGTCTTTCTAATTTTTAAGAGTGAAATTTGAGAGTCGATATTCAAAAACATCCGGTCTAAGTGGGGCATCGTTATTTTTTCCAAAGGATGAAATTTTTAAGTAAATTAAGAACTTATAAAAACTTGTAAGAATCTAATTGAAATCATTCAGTGATAATTTCTAAGTTAATTCTAAGCCTATTAAAAATTTATATTACAAGAATTGAAAATAGGAAAATTCAGTTCAATATAAAGAACTTTAGCAGAATATCGATCAAATTTTTTTTTAATTTGTTGAGAAAGATTTATAAGAAAATAATCATTGAAAACATTGTTTTTCCTAGCCTGAAAGGGGTAGAAAGAATATAATAGAACTTTGAGTAAGCTCTTCCTGGAATTAAAGATAGATATATTCCATAAATTCATACATAATTAAAGATTTTAAATTAAATGACATTTATAATATTGACAAGAAAGGCGCGGCTTTATATCCCTTATACTACGGCACAATATTACACAAAAGCAGACATCTGGGTTAAATTTGCGAATTATCAATAACTTTGACGAAATAATTCAAGTATGTAATTGAAAAAGATTACAAATTGCTATAATAAGATTGAAACAAATGTTCGTCAACGATTGAGACAAATTAATTGATAAGGGAAAAAGATTACAGGTGTTTAACATATCTCTTAATCCTCTCAGTCATCAATCAAATTAGGGAAAGAACAAATTGCGCTCTATCGGGTAAAAGATGAATGAGAATTTGCTACAGCTCCTACTAAACAAATGAATTGCTAATGAAAAAAAAAAAAATCGAAAATTGCTATTTAACTCTTTGTTTTTCTAATATCCCTTAAAAGAAAGTTTTTTTATTATTATTTTTTTTTAGCAACACATTAAAAAAATGTATGCTTATTTAAAACTTGCAACACGCAACAATAAAAGCAATCCTCTTATTTATTTAATCGTGTTATATATATTTTATATAAGTTATATACATTTTAAACTCTTTTTTCTCTCTCTTTGTCTTAAAATAATATTAGAATTGTTGAAACGTATAGCTTATTGTAGACTTTTGAATTTTACTAGTTATTGTATAATTTGCTAATTATTATCATTTTTAATGCATGGGGCTATCATTTCAATGCTGGGCGATATTTTTTCTCCTTGGGGATTGAAACTAATTTTGGTTAATGTAGAAATTTAATTGGGGTATTTGGCTACTTTTGAACGCGTTCCGCATCTAATGTTAGCTGCAGATGGGAAATTATTTTAATGTTGAGGTTAGAGTTTGGAGTAATTTAGTAATTTCTTACTGGCTGTGGAGCGCCGAAAAGCTGATATTTTTGAAAGAGGCAATTCCACCGGGACCTGACTCTGTTTGAACAATCATTTTATTGATCAGCTGCTTCCAGTTACTCCATATGCTTCAGCAGGGCGGGGCAATTTTTTTTTTTTTTTCTTTTTTTGAATACAAATAAATTTCAATCGAGTCAGTTCACCTGATAACAAGATTTACTGCGTATGTCACTCGATATCTAACTGTCAATTATTTTTTATGCAATTCTTTGAAGTCGCATCCAAATTAAATTGATTCGGCTCGCTTGATCAGTGTGACTTGAACATGAAATGGTACCAAAATCTTTCAGATTTCAGAAATCAGAATATGAATAAATGAAAAATAAAGACCTAAATTTTGAATAAATTATAGAATGTTTCTTGCGTTTTCTTAGACATTTTTTTTTTCATCAATCACTATCATGTTAGCTTTTAGGAATTACAACTCATTTCATATATACAAGCGCATTATAATGCGCAAAAGCATGGAGTTCAGGATTAAGATCAGAGAGCATAGATGCCCAGGACGTCAGTCTTAGATGGCACTATGGAGACCTTTGTGCTTATGTAATTATTTTTAAAAATTCTAATATGATAAAGAGGCAAACAAAATAGATTCATGCCCTGGTCGCCATTTACTCTTGCTCAATCACTGTTGATGACTCGGAACATAAAAATTATATTTTACTCTGGGAGCCACTAATACAAATTACACCACTGCTAATATGTTCATTTGATTTAATAGAGAGGAAAAATTACTGATGAAAGATCAAATTCTCGGTATTTCTATTGCCAAAATTAAGACAAATTATGAAGGTAAAATTTATTTCAATAGGAGCTCCAGCATATTTTATATTTACAGAGTGATTGTTCTCTCAGATTATTATTATTATTATTATTACTACTACCACTGTTTGCTCAATTCGTTTGAATCTCTAATAAATAATTTGATATTCTCTTTTTTAACAAAGTAATTTTATTCACATTTTGATGGGCATTTGATCTGAGGTTTTTTATTAACTTAGTTTTTTATTATCTGAGTTTTTTGTTCTTACTTAATAAAAATCTCTAATAACATTTAAAAAGTGCGATACATTTTATATCCTGTAACATAATAGCTAAATTAAGACATAGGAATATGAAGAATTAAAGATTATCAATCATTATTTTTGAACCGGATATTTTTCATAATATGCTTACTAGTTTAGAGAACTGTGTTTAAAAATTTCATGGAGAAATTTTTGAAATACAAGAAAAAATAATAAAAAATCTTAAAAAGACATTATAGAGATTTGCAATTGTTGAGAATATTTTTGATTTTTTTTATTGCAACAATAAAATGTAAATTCTGCACAAAATGCTTTTAGAAATTTACAAAAGTTAGAACAAAGATGGACGACCACTAAACATGCATCCTTAAAAACATTTTTAATTTTACAATTGTATACAAATTACTTTTGTGAGATTATACTTCTGGAGTTTATGAGAGAAAAGCAATAGAATTTAATTTAATTTTCAACTAATTAAAAAATTTTAAAATGTTTTTTAACTGTACATCAAAATATATTCAAAACCAGATTTAGTAGTCTAACGGTTAACATCTGTAGAATTCTAACAGATGCACACACAGAAGGATATATACTTTTGCTTTTATTATTAATAGAGACTGATTATCCCCAATTAAAATAAATTTCATACATATATCTCAAAGATAAATAAACATTTATTTATTTAGCAGTTTAACATATTTCTTTTCAGGACTGCATGGCAAAGGCATCGGTTTCCAGTAAATTCAAACAATCTACTAAAAGAATCAATCAGCTAATTCTTTTCACTAGGCTTATTTCTAAAGTAATTTATTGGCCGCAATTCATCGAGATAAATAGCGATTATATTAAATGTGTCTTTTAATAAAATTTCTAAAGACTTAATCATGTTGCTGATAAGGAATGTAAAATTTAATTGGTAAATGATACTATGAACTGCTTTGCTTGCGAAAAAATTAACAAACAATCCAACAATCTTTTTTTTCTCCCGAACAAATTATACGATTGCTTTTTTTTCCATTTTGATAGTGTTATCCATTATTATCTTTCAGAGATGCAATAATTTATTTTGCTTCATTTCAGACGAGATTTCTTTCAGCCATTATTATCATTGCATGCGCGCGACTTTATTTAAACCAATAATCCTCTTTTTATTACTCTCCGCCATCAAGAACTTATAAAATGTCACAAATAATGTATCGTCGGTTTTATTAAAGACAATTACCGAAATTAAATATAAATGAAACAACATTTTTTTTCTCGGATAAATTGCGAACATCTCATAATCAAAACGATACTGAGTAAACGCAACATGAATTAAGTAAGACGCATTTAAAATTTATGCAAAATATGCGTCTTAAATTGCTTCAACTTCATTTTCTAGTTCCTTGGTTAATTTTAATGAGAAGAAGTATGAGAAGTCTTCAGTTCCAATTAATCTGAGAGAAACCATTAAGAAATATTGGATTCTTCATCTACTTTGAAAATTTAATTGGGTAAATTGTTTCTTTAATGCAGAAACGAGGAATTACAAAAATAAGAATGTTTCAAAAATGCGAAATTAGTTGTGGCACAGCGAAAAAGATTTCCATTAAATTATTTAGTAACTTAGTTTTGGAAATTTAATTGTTTCGGATTTTTAAATTACTAAAGCCAGCGCTAATTATCAGACTTTGCGTGAGATACGTTTTGAAATAAATCTATAAAAGCTTCCAGAATAATGTTATCTTTTCAGATGCATCTCAAATGATGTTATATGCTAAAGAATGAGAAATTATTCAGTAAAATGAGCTTCCTGGAGTAAGTTGTGCTATTAATAATCTTATAAGCACAATTTCTCATTTTTATGGAAACAGCAAATTCATTTTGAGACGTAAATAATGATACAAGCTCCAAACATGAAGTTTGGTAAAGCTTTAAAGCGATTATAAAGGCATTTACGAGTTGTTTCCAAACAAGAAAATAAAATATGCTTAATGATTTTTTTTTTTTTTACTTCAAGTTTCTTATTTTTATATATTCATTCAAAAAACGTCTTCCTTTCCACAAATTTATTTATTTTATGCATTAAACTCTAAATATTTATTTCAGATAATGTTTAGTTTAGTACAACAAGATTTAAATTTCAGGGAACTTTAATAATTTCAGGGAATATATATTCATTCCCACAATGCGATTTCAAGAGGGTTGATTCTAATGCTCTTTTTTATTCGTTATTTATATTTATTTATTTTATATATTAAAAAATGAACAGAAGTTGAAATCTTTGAAATAATTTAATGAAAATGTCAGATGTCTTTTAATTTTGTATAATAAGATTTAGATATCAGGAATTTCATTAGAGAATATATACTGCTTCCTATAATGCGATGAAAGAAAGTTGATTCTTCATTTTTATTGGTGTTTATTTAACTAAGTATTAAAGAAAAACTGAATTTTTTTAAATTTTGAAAATCTTTTAGTATAATAAGATTTGTATTTTAAGAAATTGTAGTAATTGTAGCAAAAAGGCATTCATTCCCATAATTCGAACTTCCCAGAAGATTTTAAGGTTCCCAGAAGAAAAGGTATATTCCTACGGTTTTTTTTATTCGTATTTTATTTTACGTATTAAAGGCTAATCATAGTTTGAAGTATTTAAAATAAATTAATTATTACTTTAAATATATTTTAAATTTTTATAGATATTCAATAATGTACTTATATTTATAATTCGATTACACAAGGTGCATTCAACCCACTAGAGAGCTTCACGACTCTATTGAAAACTGTTTCTTCCTATTCATAAATAAAATTCAGTTGCCATTCCATCCAATTCATGCAATATATGAGATGACCCTATCTTACCTTTCTGGATTTTTACTGGAAATTCATTGAGCAGAGAAGACGCAGAAAACAGCCATCTAAAATAGTGAATCATTGCTGCAATTGAAACTGTAACTCTAGAAGTACTTCGCTACATATGGAGAAAAATAGATTCTAGTTTCGAAATCTGTTGATTGGCTATTGCTGTATATATCAAAACATACAAATAGATATAAAACCTTATGGTTTTCTTAATATTTGATATATATATATATATATATATATATATATATATATATATATATATATATATATATATATATATATATATATATATATATATATATATATATATATATATATATATATATATATATATATATATATATATATATATATATATATATATATATATATATATGCACCACACACAAATATATACATATAAAAGAAAACCATGAATTTTCTATCAAAAGAATTCAAAAAATGTTTTTTTTTTTTTCCATATCTAAAAATATTTATTAAGTAGTTAAGTTTTTAATTTATTATTGCAGCTTCTACTAACTCTCCATTCAGCTTCAAAATCGTTTTCCATACAAGAAACATAATTTTAATTTTGAATACTAAATAAGTGATTTTTCTTTGTTATTAATCTGAAAAACGAAATCAAAGAAAAATTTTATCCTGAAGAAAATTGAATCTTCTTTCTTGAGGAAGAAATTTTTCATTTTTTAAAACTACTCATAAATTAGTTTTATAAGCTGAAAAAAAAAGTCATTACCTTTACCTGCATACCTTTACCTTTACCTATATATGGAAATGTATCTTTTTGAAAATAAAACTTATGTTATAATTTGGCATATTAAAATGTATAACATGCTTCACATATTTTAAATCTGAAAAAAAAAATTCTATATAAAGAGAACATAAAACTTTCTAATGAAAATATTTCTCTCCTTGAGTGATTTTCTATAAATTTGATATGTATATTTTAAATTTGATATGTATATTTTAAATAAATATGAATATTAAAATCTTAAATATGTGAATTATTAAAAATTGTTTCAAGTGCCATATTCCTTTAAGATAAACAAAAAAATGATAAATTAAAAGTATATATAACTTTTCATCTTATTTTGAAATCCAAAAATTTTAAAATGCTAAAGTCTAATGAATTAAAGTAAAATTAAAACAAGTTAAGTTTTTAATGAAATAACAGACAGAAAAGAAAATTAAAAATGTATATATGTATATAAGCTTTCAATCTTATTTTTAAAGCCAAAGCTTTAAAAACATTAAATTAAAACAAATGAAATGATTAATGAAATAACATAATAAACTGAAGAAAAATTTGTAGATTTTTCAAAGCAAATTTTTTTTCTGTGTCAAACTTAAAGTCCCTTTTGACTTAAAAACCCTTAAATATGAGTAAAATATTTTATTCATTTTACTAAACATCCTTTAATTAAAAAAAAAAAAGATGAAGTAGTATAATTTGATAAATTTTTACTTTTTTCAGCACCATCGAAGATCTAATCCTCCATCTCATCTGAAAGAGGACAGCTCTTACCTTTTCTGACACCAGCCGGGGTCGCGTGATGCGGGGCAACTTGATAAATAGTCGCTCATCGCCTTACAAATGGCGCAATGATGGACCTCGAAGTGTTCCAATCCTTCATCCGCTGTCATTCCGACGACAACAAAATAAAAAGCGGAGACCGCTTTCACCCACTGACCTGCTCCTCTGATCTTTTTTGATTCTTAAAGACACTGTCATCATTTTGTAGCTCTTTAGCAGATGAAAGGTTTATGGTTACAGTGGAGCAAGTTTATAACATTTTCTTTTCTTTCTTTTAAAATATGTGTAGTAATCGGAAGCTGTGAAAGATTTAATAGTTCTTGAGAAAAGAATTATTAAATCTTGTTGCTAGATTCACATCGCGTTAATTAAATGATTGATTTAATTATAGAGAAATTTTCATGTTTATTTACATAGATTTAGATTTTTAACTTTCATGAAATATGGATATTTAATAGTTCTTGAAAGAAGAACATTGCTGATAGGTTAACATAACATTAACTAGATTATTTTAATTGAAAAGAAACTTTCATATTTATTTATGCAAAATATCTCGATTTTTAACTTCTGTGAAATAGGAATATTTAATAGTTCTTGGAAAAATAGCATTGCTGTTAGATTAACATGGTATTACCTAGATAAATGTTTTAATTGCAATAATTTATTATATATTTATAATAATAATTGCATTATTTTATGTAAATAATTATTCGATGTTCTTAGCAGAATAATAGTGCTGATAAATACACATTGCAATCACTATTGCTATAAATACAATGAAATTTCCATATTTGTCTATGCGTGGTACCTTAAATTTTAATTTCGTGGAATATGAATATTATCAGCGCAATTTTTGAATTTCACTGTTTGTAATTTTTCCTGGTAAAAAATGGCTATCTATGTTTTAAATATAGCAAATCTATGTGCAGTTTTGAATTGCTGAAAACTGACACGATGACTATTCAATTTTAGATATTTTCTTTGACATTTATTCATTTATTTCTTCTTCTTCTTCTTTTTTTTCACATCCGTCCTATACAATTTTTACAAAATGATGACAAAACACTGAAAATTATTGGCTCGAAAATTTACTTAATGATAATAATAATAAATAAATCTCCCTTTAAAAAATATTTCATATTTTGAATTATTTGAATTAAAAAGACAAGCTAATATAAGTGGAACTGCTACTATCAATATTTGTGATTCAGTATTTTCTAATCAATTTTCTGTTATGAAATGAATGCATTAATACTTTTTATTTACAGACGTATACTCGAATTAAATATCAGAAATAGTACATTCGCTCTCGTTACCTTGTTGAAAATTAAAAATTGATGCATTTTAAGTGTTTAAATTTAAAATACAGGGACAAAACTATTGCTAACAATATTTTATAAATTTTATTTTTAATATAAAAAATATTTCAAAATACAGAAGAAAATGCTATGTTGCTTAGTTACAATATAAGAAAAGCAGCTTTCACAATTAAAGACATTTGATATTAAACTATGAAATGTTCTTTTTGGCTTTTATATGTTTTAAGATTTGTATCTGAATAGCACTTATTTTCTGACAAAATTAGGATAGTAATTTTTTTAATAACTGCATTTGATTATTCTTGTGTGTGTGTCTATTCGTGCGTGTGCGTGCATGTGTGCGTATGTTGGCTTCTTTAACACTTCTACATCGCAATCCAAATACATTTTTTTAATATTCAAAAGGAAATAAATTCCCATTGATAGTGTAATTCTAAACTAACCAAATTTATATTTACTAATTAAAGAAAAATAATTTAAAATTTATTCTTTTCTGATCTCTTCAATCAAGTGAAAATAGATTTCGGTCAGAGCAGAATTGAACTTCTACTTTAAAATATTATTTTGTCAAGAATATTTTCCAAATGCAAAATAATAGAACCGGGCTTCTGTTTAGAAATTCAGCCTTCATAATCTGTCCAATATTGCATTTACAATTTTTGATTCCGACACAAAATGTAATACATTCGATCTTTAAAAGCTAATTTGCAACAGAAAGTGTATATCTATATTAAATGGTTTAAAAATTTGTTACAAGGCTATGATTAGAGTGAAAGGCTCTCACATGTATTTAAAGAGAAAAAGGGAGGGCTCACTTGATTCTTTGATATAAAATTCCTTTAATGTGTATTGTTTAAAAATAACTTACTAAAACTCTCAATATCGGATTTTTTTATTCTATGTCTGGAAAGGAAATCCCCTTTTGCCTGATCTCAAAAGTAATTGGCCTATTACATTAAAGAAAATTACTTCTGAAACTTTATTGCCATTTTTATTTTTTAAATCTTTTTTATTTATGTTTTTGGCAAAAATCCAGAAACTATTTTAAATCTGAGTTATGACCTAATTCATATCTTTTGAAATTTTTTGTTACGGTTTATATTCTATACATTTTCACGATTTGGAACATAATATTTAGATATTTAAAGTTATTTTTCCCATAAAATAACTTAGAACTTGAAGATTTTTAACAAACAGTGACAATTGATTTACTTTTTATTTTATCATAAGAAGTATAAATTAAACTATCTAAACGTTTTGAAAAAAGTTTTTCTCTTTAAGTTGCATTCAACTTATTAATTGTTTTTAATGCAAATATTAATGCACAAATTAATTTAGATATATTAAAAAGTTTAATAATTTAATACGTGAAAAGATGATTGAAAGTATCCCTTAAAAAATGAATGAATATAAATATAATAATTATAACCAAGAGAAGCTTTAGTTTTTAAAGCTAGAATAGCTTTTTTTATAATTGCATAACTGAATTTTCATTTAAGTTGGGAGTTAAAAATTAAATATGCGATTGAAGACTTCAAAATGAGGACCAAAGAGAGAGAGACAGAGCATAAATTAATTTTTAAAAATTAACTTCATATTGTTTAGACATTTATTCACTTGCCATATCAGAATTTAAAGTTAAAATGCAATTTTTATTTTTAATTGAATGGTGGATTCCCCCCCCCCATTTAGTTTGAATTCTATAAATTGCAAATTATAGGTAATGTTACTGAATTTTAATTGCAATATGATTTTATTAAAAGCTTGACTCTAGAACAGTATGGTGTCTATGTTTTTAAAAGTATAATTATCATACTAATTATAGTTTTAGTATAATTAATAGGCTGCGGTTTTTATTAACATTTATCATATACTAATAAAAACTACAATTTTTGATTATTCATTTTAAAAATGAACGGCATTTAATTAGGACATTCAACAAATGTTAAGAGTCCAAATATTGCCCTTAATAGGCAACCCCTCCTATCTTATCTTTCCTAATTTCGGATTTTTTTTTTTTTTAACTTGCAATGAAACGAAATTATAGACAATTTCATGTTCATAGCAGATATAAAAAACTAAAATTTTTCCTATTTTTTTTTATCTACAATGAATTATTGAATTTTTGCTTTCTCTTATAAAAATTGGAAAAGTGAACTAGTTGGCGCATTCTTTAAAAAACAAAATCAGTTATTAAATGTTCATAACTGATTTTGTGTGAGAATCTGTGACGTATTTTAAATTAAAGTTTTTATTTAAATGATCAAAATTGTAATTTAAAATTTTATAGCAAAATAAATAAATAAAATTTAAAAAAAACTTCACCGTGGAGATTCGTAATTAATTCTATTATTTGAGATTTTTAAATATTTTAATTTGCTTCTAAAGTATATTAGAATTATTTAAACTTTTCGAAATCAAGAATTCTCAGATTTTTTTTCGGTATTCTTTCTTAATTTTATTTTGTTCCACAAAACTTGATTGTGATCCGTCTTTTTTAAAGTGTAGGTGTATCGAAAATCAAAATTAAATAATAAAAAATAATGCAACATTTTTTTTTCATTTAGTTTCTAATTATTTACCATGTCACTCATTTAAAATTTAAAAATAAAGCCAAAAATTCAAATTGAATATGAAAAATAATCAATATCTTATGCAGAGCTTGATTTTTCAATAATCCCTAAATATTTTTATAGCAAATAATTAGGATTTTCAGCTACTTTAATGAATGATGTTAAAATTAAACATTCAGAAATTTGAAATATAAAAGTTCACTGCTGAATCTAAATCTTTTATTTGAGATTCTTTACATAATTGTGTTGCTATTACGCTGCCATCAGCAATTAACCAAGCAAAGCAAAATTAATAATTTCATCTACTTTTGCAGCTTTATAAGATCTAAAAAATAGAAAAAACAAATGATACCACAATATAGCGTCTTTTCAGAAAATAACGCTATATCACAATATAGCGTTACTTTTACAAAGAGGAGGACATTTTTCAGGTAGAAAACATGTTTGTAAAACTGATTTGATTTTTTGTAAATATTTCAGCTTATAAGTTTCATGAAGACTTTGAATAAGAAATTTTAAATGACAAACAAAATATCTTTCTGGAATTGTTTTTTCATCATCCGATGGCCCCAGGTTCTGCGTTTTCATTTGGGTGGGAACTCAAAATTTAGGAAGATCTGATCTAATTCATCAGATATTTTGTGGGAAATTTCAATGCAGTGATAAAAAGAAATTGACTAAAGTGGCATTAATTTAAAAAATCAAATCATATTTAAGATAAGATCTAATTTTAATGATTTATTAAGATCTAAAGCTAGAAACACCATCTGGTGCTACATTGTAGGGATGACTCTTTACTCTCTTCAGAAAGGCAATATTTTTCCAACAGCAAACAAATATATTTATAAAACTGATTTGATTTTTTAAGTATTTCAAATAAATGAAATTATAAAAACTGGAATTAGGAAATCTTAATTGATAATATTAATATGAAAAAGTGTAATAAATTACATTTGCATCATCCTTTAGCCTCACATTCTAATGTGAGTGTTCGTTTAAGAAACAACTTAAAGACCTAGAAAATCTTGGTCTAATTTGTTCAGACGTCTTTTGTGCGAAAATTAACCAAACTTTACGAAAATAACTAATCTTTCTACACAACTGGATTCTGTTTAAAAATAGTTTTTAAGAATTTTTTTAATAATATTAATTATTATATTAAAAAAAACTGAAATATTTTTTAAATTAAAAAGCACTTTATTGTCTTATATCTTTGTCTTTTCTTATAATTAAAATTTGCAAGAAAGCATGTTATAATTAAAAAAATATCACGAATGTCATGAAGACTCCAAAAAAGAAATTTATATGTATATATATATATATATATATATATATATATATATATATATATATATATATATATATATATATATATATATATATATATATATAATTCATCAAATATTTTAATTTTTTTTTTCCATTTCGATATATGCCTTTCATGACTTGCTGTATTTCATTACAGAAATTTTCAAAGTTTATATTAACATACATAGAACAAAGCATTAAGTAAGTAATATAATTAAACAGGTTCCATTGTTTTTTTTTTTGTTTTTTTTTACTTGGATATTATTGCCTGAAAATAATACAAAGAGAAAACTGTAACACATACAACATAAAAATAAATGAAAATATGTCTTCAGTTCTTCTCAATTTTTATTCACAAATTCTTGACGGCAGAAAAAATACTTTTGTGATAGAACTTGCAGCATAAAATTATTACATTACAAAATTTTGAAACGTATTCGACTGATAAATACTTGAAAAATGTGAAAGTTCAATGAATTTGGGAAGTTGTGTAATGAAATAAAAATATTTTCTTCAAAGGATGGAGAAAATATTTTTATAACAAAAGAAAAATAATTTTAGAAAAACAGTATTGATTTAAATTGTTTAAGAAAATAATTAATTTAAGGTGAATGTAAAAATTAAAAGCATACTTTATATTGATTTAAATAAATACTTACTAAATTGTTATTGTTAAATGATTCATTATATTAGTTTTATGTGAAACTACTTGTAAATATTCTTATTTTTATAAAATTAAAAATATCAAATACATTATTTTTCTTGAAGAAAATTGCCAGTTTGCAGATATAAATATTTTTTTACTATTGTCAACTTTTATACATTTATTATACACAAATTACTTTCGTTATTAAATTATCTTATTACCAAATTGCCTTCTTTATTAAATTACCTTATTATAAAATTGCCTGCCTCGTTCAATTATCGTGTTTCTTCTAAATATTTTTCTTTTCATATCGCAAGCTTCATATTTTATATAAGAGTCATCACTTCAATCATTTGAAGTGATGGCTCTTATATAAAATATTTTACAAAAGTCGCTTTTTCACAAGAGAAATGTTATTACGGACTTGGAAGACAATGAAATTTGTAATGCTAAAATATAAATTTTATTAAATTTTAGCAATTGTTTATTAACAATAGTATATTAATAATGTTGCTAAATAGTTCCAAATAAAAAAAATTCTAAAATTAATAGATATTTTGATCATAGACATCTTCATATATATCTTACATTTCAAATTCTATTAAAATTAAATGGCTATAAGATTTACTTTGTAATAGGATCAATATGATGAGATTCAGATTTAAATTATTAATATATAAAATAAGCTTTATTAATATATAAAATATGCAAAATGGCAATTATTATTCTTTTTCAGATTTATTTTACTTAAACATTTTCTTAGCTTTCTAATTTTACAACGATATTATATTCAACTTTGTGTGGCAATTAATACTCATACAATACATTATTTTATTTTCATTTTCACTTTCAAGAGCTTTTTAAAAAATGAAAACATATTACAGAAACTATGAGTGAAAACAAATTCTGTACCATAAAATATTGTAAATCTTAATTTTTTAAAAATAACTTTAATCTTAATTTTTTTTAAATAACTTGAATTATTTTTACAATATTTAATTAATTTATTGAATTGAATTGAAATTAACACAAATGCTTTCTTTAAAAAAAAAACAAAGGAGAAAAAAAAAACTAGGAAAAAATCTTCTTTATTAATTCTATATTTCATTATTTCTTAAATGAATTTTGAAAAATACTAATTAAAATTTAATAAAACTAAATGTAAATAATTCAATATCAAAATTTTCTTAGAGAATTTCAAACCAAACAGTAATGCAAAAATCAATATTAATAAGTTTTAAAATTAAAGATTAAAAACTTTAAAATTAAAAAGATTTTTAAATATATATTTAGACTTATTTTTTAAATATTAATATTTGTTTCATATTAATGACAGTAAGATCCTTACCTTCCAAAAGTTTTCATCTGTTTAGAGACAAAAGAGCCACTATTTGCTATATATTTGTTAATTTCATCAGATGGCATCTTCCCCTAAAATAAAGGCAAGTTTTATTATAGTTTTTCTTTTAAAATATTATGATGACCATAATTTTATTACGATTCTTATAGTTTAAAATCAACTTATTGATTAAATATTCAACATTTGAATTTATAAAAGTAATATTAATAGATAAATTATAATAATTTTTTTAAAAAAGATTTGCAGTTTAAATTAATAATTAATTTAAATACAACTTTCTTATTGAAAGAAACAATCGAAAACAACTAACATTCATAACTCATATTCAATCCTACATAAAAACCAACCCCACCATAAAACGCACTAGAAGGCATATTTCATACTCGAGAGCAAATAGCCAGAGGATAAAGCAAAACAAAAGCTGGCTCTCCACTAAGAAGGCCATAAAAATCAAGAAGCCTCTTCAGGAAAAACGAAGACAAAAAGAGACTCATCCGTTCAAGAAGAAGATGTAAAACAAAGCGACACATACCTTTAGTGGGCTTGACCCAATGAACGACCGGCCATGTTGGAAAATGGCAAAGCGAATCTGCTCTCCCCCAAAAACTTGCAAATTCATCTACTTTCTTCATTGATACCTTCAGGTAAAGGGTTGAAAAGGGGGAAGGCAATGAAACAGAGGGGAGGGGGCTATTAAGGACCCTTAACAGGTAGGGGGGTGGAGGTGACTTGGAAAAGGTGTCGCTTGTAAAATCGGGAGGACTGTAAAAGAAGATGGGGAGTAGCTGAGCTGCTGCGAAGGAATGGCGTACCCAATCAATAGGAAGGCCTCCACGCTGACAGCAATGCGGTAAGTCCCCTGTGTGTGCGGGCGCATCGTACCCCCCGGTCCGCCACCCCCCATATTAATAATGCCCGGATTTGGAATGGAGGACGAAAGGGAAATGAATAAAGCCCCTTTTCTGCAATGAAGGAAAAGCGAAAGTTGGATTTTCATGGAAAATGAAAGTAAAAGAGCAGTTTACTTTTCTTATTAGTTGTCAACAGCTCTGATTGGGGAAAAAATCCTTCAAAGACGCGCAGCACCCCTTAAATTTGAATAAATTGGAATAAAACTGAAAATTTTTTACTCCAGAATAAATTAGGCGAAAATGACTAATAAAAAGAGTTCAATTTGACATACTTTATTGTAAATCATAACTGTAATTGCTACTATGAGAGTATATATAGTTTACAGCATTTTTAGTCATCTGAATTATAAAGTTTCATCACTAAAGCTGTATGGCAGAAAACGTCTTATTCTAGAAAAAATAAATTTAATAAATTTATATTTATCTTGCAGCAATATACTATTTGTCTGTCTTTTCGATAAGGTTAACATATATATTTATGTCTAAATACAAGAATATTTCACTTCATCTACTTTACTAGTGATTGGGAGAGGGTGAATCTCAAGATAAAAGTATAAATTTAATGAATCACTCCTAAAAAGTCCTTGAAATTCGTTTATGTCACTGCGTTCGGAATAAATTTTTTGAAAAACATTCGGAAATTGTTACATTTTTGAATGTTTATTTAAAAAAAAGGAAATTATTTAAAAGCTATGAAACCAAAATATACCAGTTAAGTACCAAAAGATTTTAAAAATCGGATTTTTTTTTTTTTTTTTTTTTTTTTTTTTTTTTTTTTTGCTAAAAGTAGGTATAAAGGAAAAATTCTCTAATTTAAAGGTTTATCAAATGATATGCTTAAAATTGTGCAGATAGAATATATTATCTAGTTCTTAAAATATAAGCTGTATTTCTACCTATTCTTTAAATATTGGCGTTTGACTGATAGACAACTAGAAATTTTCAGTTTTTTTTTTCTTTTGAAATTGTGAAGCATTAAACAACTATAAAACATTTCTTAATAAATAGATCACTTATTCTCTAGTTTAGGAACTGAAAAACATGGTGAGAAATCGTTATACTAAATTTGAGCAAAAAATATGCATTTGATTTTAATTTATGAAGTTATTCGTAGGAAAATTCTATCATATTCTATAATTGAGAAAACAGCATCTAAAGATATAAAATAGCATTAAAACGTATATTACTACAAATAGAAAAATCAATGTAGTTTTCCAAAAAATAGATTTAGAAAGGAAATTCTAACGGTTTTATAAAAAAGAAGCCTGTTTAAACAATTAGAATATTAAATTTAAAAAATTCATAGTTTCGCAAAAAGTCGACTTTTCAACGTAGGCACCTACTTTAAATGGAAATATAAATATTGAAAGAAAAATAAAAAAACGTTCTCTTCTTGATTTTAAAAGGAAGTTTTTCTCGAGAATTATGGTCATTTGAAATTGATCATTTCGAACTCAAACAATAAATGACTCAACTTAAGTAAACACCTTGAGTTTAAAATTCGTTTCTCGCCCTACAACTGAACAGAGCGAAACCTCTATTTAACTATATTCTTCTTGTTTGCTCATCATTATGCTGTTGTGAACAATACAAATAATAGCTACAATCTTATGTGACAAAAGCGTTTAATTGTGATCAAGTTTCTACAAATATAATCTTCTATTAAAAATATAAAATACTTTTATTGTTATAAGACTGACAAATCATGCATTTATTATCTGAATGTTACAAGAAAATAGGGAAAAAATCGATTATATGAATTAATTTTGAAATTAATTAAAGAAGAACGAATTAAATGCGGCTAAAGTCTATAATTGTCTCATAAATCGTAATATACATTACGACATTAGCAATTTACATTACGACATTAGCATATATATTACGACATTAACTTTTTGACATTAGCAATCTAGAAAACATTGCCTACTTATTAAATTTTTTTTAATTAGAGGTGGAATTAAAATTTGTTACATCAAGAAAAATGAGAAAATCTTTGTAAACTTTTGTTTCTTTTATTTAAATTTATAAATGACCAATCAAGCTTTTGATAGGAGATAGAATCAAAACCTTTTTTGTGTGTATCAATAAGCATATTATGTATACCATTTTATAACTGTACCTTGTTTTATTCTCTAATATTCTATGTATATTTTTATGCTTTCAATTATATTACAACAATGGGAAAACATATTTAAAAATGGGATCACTTTAACAATTTTTCACCATGATTTTGCAGTTAAACCTCAATTTTAAGTTAAACAAAACTTTTAAAATTTTTATTAACAGCATACCTTATATTGAAAGCTACTGAACAAGAAAAAATAGGCCTAATTTTCACATTCGGATAATCAATAATGTGAAAAAAAAAAGGATGAAATATTAAAAGCAACAAAGAAAACAATGGAGAAAAATTGGTCCCATTCATAAGAAAAATGTTTAAAATTTTAAATAGATTTAAAAATGACTTTTGAGCTGCAATGTTTTGGGAAGTTATTGTATGTAAAAGCCGAATTCTGCTTAGTTTCGAATAAATCAAAATTTCGAAAGAAATTCTCTTTGATATTTCTCTTTTCCATTATATATATATATGTGTGTGTGTGTGTGTGTGTGTCTTATTAGTAGTTTTGAATCAAATGTCTGATTTGTGGAGCACTAGCAAACAGCAATGCAATTTATTGTTGGAAATAAGACAAATATATATACAGCGTGTCCCAAAAAAATGTATACACACTTTAAATAATTGAAAATTTGGGGTTTATTATAATTCGAATAATTTTCAACATGTAAAAGATTCTACAAATATCATTCTATTGTCTTGTTATCGCATGTTCTCAAACTGATGTCCGTTCTGCGCCAGACACTGCTGACAACGCGAAGCGATGGAATAGCACACATGATGGAGCAATTCCCTTGGGATATTCGTACATTCATGTTCAATGTTTTCCCTCAATTGAACAACTGTTGCAGGTTTATGGACGTCCTGAACAGTTCCATCAGCTTCAAACTTATCTCTAATTCGAGTGATGGTAACTCGTGTAGGCGGTTCTTTGTTAAACTCCCTCTTAAATTGTCTTTGCACTTCTACTGCATTTTCATACTTCCAGTAACATTTTAGAATAAATTTCCTTTCTTCAAATTTAAGTCTGTCTGCCACCACTCGGTTCAATGGGTTCAGTATGTAAAGAAAGAAGAAATAACTTAGTTATCAGCTGCTAAAATATATATATATATATATATATATATATATATATATATATATATATATATATATATATATATATATATATACATACATTGCAAAATACGCACACGCTCTTTCCCTCTCACACACAAACCCACACACACGCACATTTTTATTAGTAGTACATATTATTTTGCTGATACATAATAAAAAAGGATAAAGAAGCTTAATTTTTCAAAATAATTAATGAAAATGATTTCGTTTAAATCTCAAAAGCCGTGTGAAATCGGTGAATTTGAAACGAGAAGAATTCTGGATTTCTTAAAGGCTACCATTTGAATTAATTATTACACAGAAATCCTTTGCTTTAAAAGAAATCGCCTTACAAAGAAGTCATATGAAACAAGAATATCTAGTATTTTAAAATTGAGATAGAAGAAATCTTCATTTGAATAAATGTATTTATGTAACAAAAAAGTCTGATTCTAAAGATTATCTTAGTTAGAGCATTTTTAAGATTTTTATTATGATATCTAAATTTTTCAAAATTTGATTTAGTTTAGAAATTGAAACCATGTTGAGCTACAATAATTCCATTAGCGAAGTGAGGGAAGAGAAAGTAATATATACATCGGTACCAGGGGCACCTGTCTAAGATTATATTGCAAAAGCAGAATTTTTGTGTATTTTTGGTTGTCTTCTTAGAGGCTAAAGTTGGTAATGGTAGTAAGTGGTGCCCAATGCATAATATTTATCCTTTCACTCATTTTGTTTTTCGGTTTCCGATAAATTAAAGAAATAATGAAATTTTACATAAAATATAAATTAATAATCAAAATGTGCCATTCGAAATTTATTCTCATCAAAAGTGGAGAGAGCTTCATTTATCCACCCTTACTCATCCCACACTCTCTTGCTCACTAACTGAAAAATCGACAAATGAAACCAAATGAAGGGGGGCGGGGAGTAATATTCCCTGTGTGCAATTTTTCTAGCTAGATTGTAGTGAGATTTATTCGAATAAGAACATTTCTATGAACTATTTTATTATATTCATTAAATCAATATGCTCATGGGTCCTCAATTTAAAAAGCAAGGAAAACTAATGGGAATCTTATTGCCACCTACTTATGCAAGACACATAAATATTTTGCCTCTGTTGCCACTTCAATTCACTATCCAGATTCATTGCCAGATCAATTCACTATCCTTCAATATCTTTACAATTAAGAAGTTCCCAACTTTTCAACTCTAATTTTACAAATTACAATTTAGATTTAATTGTTTTTAACAATTTTTAAACAAATATTATGATTATCTCAATAAAGTAATGCCTTTTCAAACAATATATATCATTGAAAGATGCATTTGCCTGAATATATACTTTCAATATACAATATCTTAATTACAAATTACAATTTCGATTTAATTGTTCTTAACAATTTTTATTCAAATATTATGATTATCTCAATAAAGTAATGCCTTTTCAAACAATATATATCATTGAAAGATGCATTTGCCTGAATATATACTTTCAATATACAATATCTTAATTACAAATTACAATTTCGATTTAATTGTTCTTAACAATTTTTATTCAAATATTATGATTATCTCAATAAAGTAATGCCTTTTCAAACAATATATATCATTGAAAGATGCATTTGCCTGAATATATACTTTCACTATACAATATCTTAATTACAAATTACAATTTCGATTTAATTGTTCTTAACAATTTTTATTCAAATATTATGATTATCTCAATAAAGTAATGCCTTTTCAAACAATATATATCATTGAAAGATGCATTTGCCTGAATATATACTTTCAATATACAATATCTTAATTACAAATTACAATTTCGATTTAATTGTTCTTAACAATTTTTATTCAAATATTATGATTATCTCAATAAAGTAATGCCTTTTCAAACAATATATATCATTGTAAGATGCATTTGCCTGAATATATACTTTCAATATACAATATCTTAATTACAAATTACAATTTCGATTTAATTGTTCTTAACAATTTTTATTCAAATATTATGATTATCTCAATAAAGTAATGCCTTTTCAAACAATATATATCATTGAAAGATGCATTAGCTTAAATATATTCTTTCAATGTACGATATTTTAAGCTTCTTGCAAATTTGAAAAGTGATCGTTCAATGACAGATAAATCCTATTCAATTATAACATGAACAGATCAGCACTGAAGATAAGTTTTAACTAAATATTTTTAGAAAGAAACTTATTTAAAAATGGAACAAAATTCATTATGTCCATAAAACAGCTTTTCTTGTACGAAGGCTTAAAAAGCAGAATGGAATGAAAACAAATTTTAGTTTGTGAAACCATAAGTCATAGCTGAAAAAGCCATAAGCAGTCGGTGGAAGGTACGGGGAGATGAAATTCGAGAGGAGTGTGTGTGTGTGGGGTGGAAGGATCAAGGTTGCTTGTGTAATATCTTACAGACAAAAGTGAAAGCAGCATATGAAAAATGAATAATATTGATATGCCGATTAAAATCAAATTAATGGATTGATTGATTTTAAATGAATGAATAATATTAATTGTTATGAAATAATATATAATATTGATGATGAAAAGAGTCTTTTCAGTGAATTTCATACTGCATACCATTCATTTCTGTATGTGATTTTTTTTTTATCACTCAGATGATATTTTGCATAATCTTTTTTTTTTCCTTGCGTTAATATTATTAATTTCAGTGTTTTCATTCCAACAACAGCAAAATTTTTCTTATTAATGATTTTTGTTAATACATTGTTATTTTTTTTTCAGAATTCATCTTCTCATACCATTGATAATCTAATTTAGTTTCATGCCGATTATCAATTTTAGCTACAAATGCTCTCAAGTTACTTTAAAGTCAGTCTTTTTATTTTTTTAATATATAGCGCCAATTTATATTCCTCTCCCTTTTTTTTAAGTGTAAAAAATTCAAACGCTATTTCCTCAAGTCATCAAATATTCGCCGATTCTTATAAAAATTGAACTTCTCAGAAAGACATGAGCAAAAATGATAGAGATAATAATAATAAAATAAAAAAACAACCTTAAAAATTCAAAAAAAAAAAAAACATAGTAAAAATGAAAATTCTAAATGAAAGGAAGACAAATACAGATAGTAATAAGAAAATAATAGATTCAATTGACAGCAACTATCTTGAAACTATTCAAAGGATACTTTTACATATCCAGATTTCCTTTCTTTTGTTATCTTTGTCCAATTATTAACAAAAGAATGTGTATACTGTAGACCTCTTCACTTTTACCATCTGAATGCTAAATTTGATACTGACCAATTAGTTTAAATATAAATACTAAATTTCATTTTAAAAATTTACGTTTAAAATTTTTTATTTTAATATAAACTTGAGTAGACAAACGAACAGTTGTATTATTCATCAATGTTTTGATCCGAAATTTAGAGGGTCTATGTTTTTGACGCAAAAATCGCATTATAAAATCAGTTGTCTACCATGTTTTTGTAATAACAGTATAAATATAAACAGTATAAGGACGGACAGTCAACCATCTACCTTACTAGGTCCAATATTTGACACTAATCTATAATCATAGAAACAAAACTGTAAGCCAAGTTTCACATAGTTTGCTAAGTTTTTCTGTTATAATGTTAGGTGCACAAAGACTAGTAAAATTCTCGTTGATGAAGTTTGATAAAAATTTAATAGCAATGAAGCAATAACAATAATTAATAGCTAAGACTACATGCCAAATTTCATGACTCCATTTTGATACTTTTTCGAATTTTCATGTTCTTGGAGAGACAGGGAGACAAATATAGTTCCAAAAGTTGTTTCTTTCGAACCCAAGAAGATGTGGAGATGATACAAATCCAGAGGATAGATTTTTTTTTTTTTTTTTTTTTTTTTTTTTACGATTACAAAGATCTATGGAATTACCAGCATTCGAATACTCCTCATAGCTTTAAAAAAATTCGTGCGACATTTTGTCACGAATTTTCGTATCATCTGAAGGTAACGATGCTAGCATTGCTAACATGGTAGGTTGGTTCGTTAGCTGCGATTCAGTGATGAAAGAGCCAGGAATGTCCTGACTGCGCCAGACAAATGGTTAAAAGAAAAACTCGTTTTCTGTAGGAGGATCACCTTTCACAAGGTAAGAAACGTCAATTAATTTTTTTAAATAGGAAATAATAAATAAAAAAGGAAATTTTCTTTTCTAATATTGTATCTCTAAAATATATTTGTGAATTGTAATGAAACAAGAATTTTTATACAAAACGAATAATTTATAGACTCCAAAAATAATTGGAATCAGATTTTCTTGAAAATATGCTTTTTGAGATTTAATGTTTCTAATTTTTATTCTTACTTTTTAGGAAAATTGAATAATATACATAGTTAGGCACTAAAATAAATCTGAATATACATTTTACATTTAGAAAAACACACACACAAAAAAAATCTTATGAAACTTTAATATTTTAATATTTTTAATGGTTTAACTTTCAGATGACATTACAAAGAGACAGCCTGTATAGATCCAGACGCTTTTTATACGATACAATAACACTGAAAAATTGTAAAAAAAAAAAAAAAAATCGAAATTAGTATGCTTTCAACATTTAAAAATTTTGAAAATTGGAAATTTCTTATTTCTCTTGAAATTGTATATTTAATTTAGAATTCTTTTAATGTTGTTTAATATATTAATATTCACATATAAATGTATAAAAAATTGCATAAATTTAAGTCATTAAAATATAAAATTGTCTAATAGAGTTCCTTATGTCTTTAAACAACTTTATAACAGTTGATATAAAAAAAGGTACAAAGATGAATTTGTTAAAAGAGAAAGAACCTAAAATACAAAGTAGAAGCAATATAAAAGCTAAAAATTGAAAATAATATAAATATTTACTCATAGCATTCTTTTCTTTAAAGTTAGCATGCAGTTTTAAAAATTTTCTTGCACTATTTTCCAAAAGATTTTTCTTAAAAATTCTAAGTCGGTTTGATGCATCATCGCTTAAATAATCATAAAATCAATAATAAAGCCCTTCTAAACATTTATAATTGTCCTAAACTAACGGAATTAAATTATTTATGTTACAAATTTGATACATTATATCTCATCATTCAGTGTAATTTAAATTGTTTCAAAAATAGGAGCAAAAACAGACTATTAAAGTAAAACATAATCCCAACAGGATTTTTCATTAAGCTATTCAGAAATTTAAGTGCACCTAATTCTTTATTATCAGAGAAGAACTTAATGAGGCTTGGCATCATTTTATAAAAATACGCTTTGCTGCATGCATTATTAAGCTTACTGCTGGTATACATTCTTATTATATCTTCTTCATATAGAAAAAAAAAATTTTAGATTTTTTTTCCCGCTTTTAAGCATAGCTTTCTTTAAATTATGAAAGAATCGATACCATTATTAATACAGCCACATTGTTAAGAAAAATTTTTAAATGTGGAAAAATATGATGCAAAATTTGTTGGTTTGAGTTGATTCTCCAAAACAGGCTTTTAAGTTTGCATTTGGATATTTTAATGGATAAAGAGTTTAAAGGAAAGCTAAGTTTAAACAACGACTTTTCACATTAACATAAAACACCATGAATCCGACAAGACAAATTTAAATACTAAAGTATCTAAAAAGTGAGCTGTGAAACATTATAATAGCTTAATCAAGAGAAAATTTTAAAAAATTCAAATTTCTAAAATATTTTTCAATTTTTTATTTTTATTTGAAAGCATTTTTTGGAATTACACTTAAGTAGTGTCACATAAAATGATATAACTGGTACGAATCTCAGATCAAAGTCTACTTTATATTTTAAAACATTTGACATCGTTAAAAGAAAAAAAAAAGAAAGAAAGAAAGAAAGAAAAGTAAAAGAAACAGGGTTGTCGAAAAATGCCGAAAAATACTCGCACTTTAATTAGAATTTTCAAATATAAAAAATATTTATATTATAAAATTGGATTCTATGATTTAAAATGGTATCAAAATGACCGCCTTACAAAGAAAAACAGGAGAATATTAGATATAAAAAAAATGCTACTTTGCGGCCACTAATCCTGGAAACACATTAAATAATAGTGTTTATGATCGTAAGTCTGTCGAAAATGCGACAAAGTTTAATAAGCGTGACAAAATATTAACTTCAATTTTAATTTTCAATCCTTTTTCCTGAAAATAAATCATTATACAGTTTTTTTTTTAATTAACATAATGCTCGACAGTTCATTATATGGCTCTTTTAATTAACTACGGCTTTTTAACAATTTTTTTCTACCAGATTAGCAGTTTTTTTAAAAATTTAAACGTTGAAAAACTGGTGTTGAAACTTCTACCCCTTTCCCTTCATATCTGGCACGTGAACTGGAACAAACTTAGAGTAATTTTTTAGATAATCCATTCAAACTAATATAATTGCAATTAAGCATTTTTTTTTCATATCAAAGTACAATTCGATGGGACTATGGGACATCGTATCGAATGTAACATTAATAAAATATTAACATGCAATCATAGGGAAAGCATTGGTCCTTTATTAAATTTTTAATTTCTTTGTAATTTATTACGCTAATGCGCAGTTATTTTTTTATCCCAAAATAAAAAAAAAAGTAATTCATAATTGATGAGGAAACTATTTTAGAGTTGAAGTACAAACTAGGATATTTTAGAAGTGTGAAAATGTGCATTATTTTCGGTTTCTAAAATCATTGCAAGTAAAAATTCCTGATTTCCTCTGAGTAACCTCTTTAGCCGAAAGAACCGGAAATCCGATTTGTTGCTCAGTCTGATATAATGACCTCGCATGCACGAACTGAAGATTTGTCCCGTCAATATATTTTTAAAGATTGCGCGTTGCTACATGTGTTGAAAAAGATAGAATATTTTCCAAAATTCGGCAAAATGACTTGATGAAAGCTTATCAGAAGATTATCAAATTACAATTCGCAATTCCCCACATACTATTACCATCAATAAATGGACTTGACAGATTTATTACACTTATAAAGTTTAATGAAGTAATTGCTCGTAAAATGATCATATCATAAGCTACTTGCGCTAATTCAACAACAAACTCTTGTGTATCAGTTGCAATGAAATCAACATTTTGTTAAAATGCTTCAAATATGCTGCTGTAGATACGCGCTTTGGGAAACGCTCCAAATCATTCGATCCAACATTTATTACTTTCTCGTAAACGAAATATAAAAAAAAAGTATTTTAATCGTTATAAAATTAGAACTCGAAATTTGACTAATCTCTACGTTTTAGACCTCTCTGAGTTCGAAAAACAGATTTTTGGAAAATGTCTGTCTTTCTGTCTGTGACAAAGATAAATCAAAAACGCTTTGAGCTAGACAGTTAAAATTTGGTGTATGATTTTTACAGTACATTTGTAGATTTCTATCAAATTTTGAGCAACATATGGTCAGAGGAAGTTTGTCTGATCGCCTGTTGGAATATAAATTAACGCGACAACTACAAAACAGAAAGAGTTAGATGGGTAAAATTCGGCATGCACGCATTTAACATATGTATGCAAGTCCAACTCTGAGACAATTTAGTAGTTAATCCGTTATTGAAAGTTAGTTTTTCTGAGTTGGTTTTCTAGTCTGAATTAGTTTTCTAGTTCTAAGTTAGTAAGTTCTGAGTTTTTTTTTTTTTTTTTTTTTTTTTTTGCTTTGGCATACGCGCATTTAACATATGTATGCAATTGCAGCTCTGAGTCAAATTTTTGTTTTAATCGGTTGAGAAAAACATGTCTAAAGCATAGATTCTATTTTCGGATACTGTTAACCGACTGCCATGGATTAATCGCCAAATAACTCGCCAAGGATCACACAATAGATTCAGTAAAAATGCTACATTCACACCAAAGGTTAATACTTCGTAACTATGTACTCTAGTGTAATTCAGGGCGTTCTCTGAGATGCCACCTTTATTAGAAATTATATGAGAAACTATTGGAGAGACTACTCCGAATGGTTTTTTTCTCTCTTTTGTTTCAAGCTCTTGTTAACAAAAATCATCTAATTCTCCTCATTCAAACTACCAAATACTTTAACATTGTAATCTTTTGACATTTTAGGGATAACAGTTTTTATTGCTATTATTCCTTTCTGTTCACATTCAAGTTAAGATATAAATTCATGAAATATTGAATTTACTATTTAAGTTTTATTTGGATATGTTATGTTACTGATTATTTTAATTTTGAATCTAAACTTATCAATGAAAAAAAATATATAACTAAAACTTCAATGGCAATGAAATTGTTACGCAGAAATTAAAATTATGGTTTTAATGGGTTTTACTAGCACCTGAAAAATATTTATCAGAGAAGTCGAAAGACGAGAAATATTAGCCAGAAATATATTCAAAAATTTCGAGTATGATTTCAGGATGTTATTGTAACTGAGCATGGTATAGGATAATTTTCAAAAATACAAATTTGCGTAAATCATATCAGAAACTCTACATTTACACTAGTTATCGGAGATAAATATTTCAGCTTCTATCATTAAAAAGACAGCGAGCATTTAAATTTCAGTCTGTTTTCTGATCACTCATTTGATATGAGGCAATAGCAAGAGAAATTCCGTATTGAAAATAATAATAAAAAATATATATGCTGAAATGATCTATAAATAATTTTTTTTTACCTGTTCATCAGTAAAATAAGTAGAATACATATACTTAAAGAGCATTATGTATTTATTTCGGCATTTCTTTACAAAGAAATGCAGGGTAATCATAAAATAATTTTTCTTCCTTGGACACATCTAGAGTTAAACCAAATTAAACTAAATTTCGTATACATTTTGTGGGTGACATAAGGAGTTAAATTCCACCCGCAAAAAAAAAAAAAAAAAAAAAAAAAAATTTACCAATAGAAAGAGGTTTTTGATGCTTTTGGAACAGAAGATAAGACGCAAATGAATGCATAAAAATTAAATGATGTAATATTCCAATAATATTCAAATGATAACAATTGAACAACATGCAGTATGAAATTCAAAAAAAATAATATTTTGTTAATCAACATTTAGAGTTTCCTGGTCCACAGCAATTGACCACTTACAATATCTGTGTGCAAGATATTGTAAGACAATTTAAATTAACTTTTAAATTAAAAAAAAAATATTTATGTTATCTGAGCAGGAAGAACTATTTTATAACTCTTTGAACATTTTAGTCTGAAACTAATAAATTTAATAATAATAACTTGCTTAATAATAATTTGTTTTAATGTTTAGACTTATTTTATTTTTTCTTTGAAAAAGGAAAAAAGGAATTCATGCTACTGCTTGAATTCTGGTTATTAGGTACATGAACTCACCCTCCCCAATAAAAGTATAATAATTTAATGGCATAGCACTAGTAAAAATATAACTGTCATAATCTAATGTCTTCTAATTTCCTGCTTTCTTATTATCCAGATTTCATTCTTATTCTATACAGAGTATTTTTCTTTGGTTTTAACAGCAGGAAAAATTATATGATCAGATATTTGGTGAAACACTGAAAATAGTTTGAATTTTATGGCAACTTTGAAAGCATTGTTGAAAATTATTCAAAAAGGAATTTTTTTAAAAAAATTCATCAAAATTTAGAATAAGAGATTATGCAACAACTAGATTGGTTTCAATAAATAGAACATTTATGGAATTTAAAAAATGATGTACAAATTATTTGTGTGCAAGAACATGAGGAAAACAGCAAACATTGAGGTCTAAAATATGCCATATAACTTCAGATTGCATATTTTTTACATTTCAAGCTACATTTGTGCCATATTTGATGGTTCTAGATCAAAAGACATGGTCTAGAGTACAGAAAAACGCACACAAAGAGAAACACGCACGTTCTCTTTTATTATTAGTAGAGATAGAGATTTCTTCCGGAAAGGATCTAGATTACTTTACTAGATGATTTTATTGAACATACCATCTAAAATAATATTCTGTAGCTACCAATGATTATTTTTTTTCATATTGTATACTATGAAATATATATGTTGTAATTTCTCTTCTGGTTTATATGCTTTTTGTAAAAAGCATATTTACAGCATGTCTGTTAAAATGCAAATGAAATATTCGATACTGCATGCATGAAGGTATTTAAATATGAAGAAAAAGTCTAGGTGAAATGTTAAAGAGTAAGAAATCTTTTATTCAATTTTAGAGTGGCCTAATTCAGCTTAATTCATAAGACTGATGTTATGTTTTGAAACTACAAGAGAACCATTTTGCGATGAATTGCTTGATTAAGAATCATTTCTATAAGACATTAAATAGTGCTTTTGCGAGTTAACATGTTAAATATATTTTTGATATAAAAATTAAATATAAATTTTAAAAAAATTTAAAAATTAAGGTTTGTTTACTTTTTCTGGTAATTAATCTTATGGCGGAATTTATTTCTGTGATTGAAATAGATAACATCAATCGTTTACAAAAGTTTTTCTAAATAAGTTTAAAATTTTTTAACAATTATTTTCATTGTCTTCGTCTTTAAAATTATTTTAATGTCCTCTTCACATTGCCAAGGCTGTCAACAATGCCAAATTGCCGAAATACAGGTGTATAAGACGATAAAATAAAAATAAAAAAAAAAATTAGGAAACAAATCAGCACTAAGGTTACTAGAAAAAAAAGTCCGTTTGCTTGCTTTGGTTACCATACCGATGACAAATTCAAGGGGTGCATTAAACTAGATTTACATAGACTTCGTATGACAGATAATCATCCATGAAAAATATTACTGCCTATAGGTATATGTTTATAAAACAAGAAGTTTTTCTTTTTTCATGACAATCAATGGCATAAATTATGGTTTTTAGGATGAAATCTCAGCTTCTAATTTTTTTAAAACTTAAACTCATTTAGAAAATACGTGTCTAATTGTGAGCTTGACTAAGGTGGGTTAACTAAGTAACATGTTAGGATATTAGGCAAAGCCTCAGTATTTCACAATTTTGAGAAGTATTGAATTTAAATCAGGATAATATAGTTTTATGCCTGCACCTGATTTACAAAAATCATGGTAACATAATTTTTCATATTAAAATTAAATATCGTTTAAATTTCAGAATATTTTGCTCAGAATTTTTTTTTATTTGTTTCCATGCTTTCAAATAAATTGACTTTTTTTAAACAATTTATTGTTTGACTAACAAATCAATAGCATTATGTAAAGTTGTACCAAGGTTTTTCTGTAGTTTTATTTAGATATACATTAGATATTGTAATGCAATTTTTTTTTTGTCCTTTTATTCAAAAATACATTTTTTTTTTGTATGCCAATATTGAAATCAGCGCTGTATAAGTGGATCATTATTAAATGTTTTATTATTTCAATTTACCAGAATATTAATTTACTTAAAAACTGCAAACTTTAAATTAAGAAAAAATCAATAAAAAAGTGTTTGGTTTTGAAAATTAGAAATGGAAAAGTAGGGTTACTGAAATTTGAATTGATTAAATGTCGCTTCCTGGAGTTAATTGGATCTTTCTGGGTTTATTATTCATTCTCAATGTTTTCTTTTCATTGAGCATATATTTTGGAATATTTCGAATGAAAAATGAACTTTTAAATGTGAAAAGAGGAAAATGAGAGAAAATGAAATACATTTATTAACGTGAAAAATAAATGTGAATGAAATGGATTTGTTAATGTGAAAAATGAATGTGAATGAAATTAATGTGAATTAAATGAATTGAATAGTGTGGAAAATGAATGTGAACGAAAGGAATTGAACAATGTGGAAAATGAATGTGAATGAAATGAACTGAATAATGTAGCAAATTAAGGAAATAAATTAAAAATGATTGAATGGTAATTCGTTAATTTTTCTAAACCTAAGTTCATCTTCAATGTAGGATTGAAGTCAGACATTCCTAAACTAAGTGATGCAAAAAAAAAAAAAAAAAAAAAAAAAAACTCAATAACATGAATAAATGAATATCTGGAAGCCCCATAAGTATCAGCGTCGACTTATGAAATAGATAATTGACCTGGAATCAGCAACTTTTTTATATAAGAGTACGAGATATTTTTGGGAAGTATAATTGATCTAACATTTAGTTACAAATCATGTTGTTCAAATGTTTATCAAATAAATCCTTGTTTTAATGTTATGTTAATTAAATAATGTTTTATTTGATTTACAAGCTTTACTCAACTTTATTCAAATTAAAATCAAGAATTGTAAAATTCCGGATTAAATTTAATTTTTTTTTCAAATCTATACAAATCACTTTTTTTCAGTTAGGTAGCTAAGACCAATTCAACAACTATGATAGTTTTTTTTATTATAAAATCTAGATTGAGTCACAAGAAGTTTCATGTTTTCGTTACCATTTGGCTTAAAACTTTTTTTTTTAATTTAAGGATCAATTTTCTTCATATTTCAGATGTTTAAACAACTCTCTTAAGGATTATTTACAACTTAAAGTTTTGCTATTTCAAATAATTCGAATATAATATTTATTATTTGAAACAGCTTATTTAGAATTGAAATAAAGATCAATAAAGAAGCTCGATTTCTGAAGTTATGAGAAAGATTAGAGGTGCGGAAAATTTGTATTGTTTAACCTGTTAACTGCGTAATTTATTTTTTAAAATCCCTCAAATCCCATTTTTTAAAATCAAGCGATGATATCGTCGATCGAATGATACGTTGAATTCAATACAAATGGTTGCGTAGTAAATTTTGCGACAAAATATCGTAATAAGATTTTATTCTATATTCATTTTATTAAGAATAAAATTTTATTCTTATTTGATAAAAAATTGCACATCGACCACATCAAAATGAAGATTTGAATTGATGTGTAACATGTAGAATGTACTTAAGTCATTGAAGAGCTTTTTAAGACTGCATCTGGATCTGATAATTGAATAATGACTAGATAGGATTAAAATTAACATTAAAAATTTGCTACTTCTTTTTTAAAAAAATCTTATAAAAAGTTAAGAACAAATTTATATTCATAACTAAACAAATCTTATATTCTTACATATACAATTATCTGTTATATTTTCAATTTCTGGAAAAGATTTGCTCATGTAATTTTCGGTAGTATTTATATATCTAAAATAAAACGGTTTATCATAGAAATTATTATTTTTCATCCGTACAAATGCGATAAAAGGCTCTAAAATAGTTTAGGACGATAAACTGTTTCTATGATTCAAAATTTGATTTAAGTTTTAATCAACTAATTCACAAATTTTGAATTCATATTTTTACATATGGTGAAAATAAGAAACTGTTTGTAATTCACTGAATTTCGTAGACATTATTCAACAATTTATCTTGTAACTTTTAAGAAATTTTCTGATTTATTAAAATAAAAAAGAACACTGAAATAATCAAGAATAACAGTTAAGTTGTGTTCTATTTTGTGATTTTTTAAGTTGTTTAAATATCCCCCCAATTTTAAAAAAGAATAAATTTATGATTATTTCCTCATTTTTCTTACAAGCAGTATCTTCTATATTATTTCATTCAATTTTAATGCAATTTTTACTTTTTCGTATACGTAATATAGATAAAAAAAATTCGAATTCAAGATTATTTTGACGAATCTTCACCTTTTAGACCCCCCACCCCCACACATGAGTTCAAAAAATACATTTTTGGAAAATGTCCGTCTGTCTGTAACAAAGATAACTCAAAAACAATTTGAGCTAGACGGTTGAAATTTAGTAAACGGTCTTTACACCAAATTTGGATATTTTTATCAAATTCTGAGTAAAATCTCTTCAGAGGAAGTCCGTCTGTCCGACTGTTTGAATATAAGTTAACATGATAACTACAAAATAAAAAGAGCTAGATAGATAAAATTCGGTACACAGATTTAACATTTATAGACACCTATTAAATTCTGAATCCAATCACTCTATGTGTTGATTGTCTGTCTGTCTGCCCTTTCAGAATCATGTAAATGCGATAATTCAAAAACTTAATGACTTAAATATATCAAATTCGATATGGGATTGGGGTTCTACAAGTGCAGATTCTACAAGTGTAGATTCTACAAGTGCACACTACAAGAGCAGATTGTTGATTTCAATCAGTTGAGAAAAATGTGTCTAAAAGACAAATTCGAATTTTGGATATTATTAATGCAAATCATGGATTATTCGCCAAATAGCTCTCCAAGGATCACACGATAGATTCAGTAAAAATGCTAAAATCAAGCCAACTATTGTACGTATTACTATTTGTAACTATTGTACGCCAATGCCATGTAAGGCGATCTCTGGCATGGCAAGTTTATTAGAGAGGATGCGAGAAAGTTTTGGGGCGACCACTTCCATTGGTTTCATAAACAATTAGCTTAACAATGTAGCTAACACTTATGGATACTATATTTATTAGATTTATCTCTTCGTTGGTGAAATTTTCATATTCTTTTAAAATTATTTTCTTTTACTTAGTTCTCAAGGAATATAAGATTCCTTGGGGAATTAATCATGTCCGAAACTCATTAAAATTGTCATGTGAATAATCAGAACAGCAATATATACCACAATACTTTATATCTCTGACATATAATATCCAGCAATGCTTCTAAGTTTCAAAATAAGTATTGTAATCTAAGCTGTCTTCAAAGCATGAAATATCTTATGTATATAAGATTTGACATTTCTTATAGGCTCCTATTATATTAAAAAATAGTTATCTCGCCAAATATAATGCCAAGGAACATTATTTTAAACGGGATAATTTTTCTTGGAGAATTCATTAATGTGTCAAAAATAAAATGCGAATCCTTCGCTGTTTAAAATTAAATTTCTCTCTTCGTATGAAAAAAAAAAAAATGTACCTTTCTGATCTCAACTAATTTCTACTCCCAAACTTTTCCGGCTTTACGGCGACAACAGACAAAACAAACGACGGAGCTACGAAATGGCTGGGAAAAGGGAACTAAACGCTTTCGAAATTAATTTGTGAAGGATCTTTTGAGGAAAAGAGCAAGAGGATGAGGGGCGAGGGTGTAGTGATGGGGTGGGAGGAATAAAGAACGAAGAAGGGGAAGTCGGGAGAAATTTTCCTTTCGACCGAACACTTTCTCTGGCATGGAACTTCACAATAACGACGAGAGAAATTCCTTCCTTTCGCTTTCTCCCACCCCCGCGGAAAAGTGACGGGTTAACAACATATGTGCTGCCTAGCAACGTGCTCGTCCCCATGGCAACCACCAAGGGCGTATCCATAGGAACGAGACGCTCATTTCCCAGAGAGCAGCTCCGCTTTTGAGTAAGCTGCATGTGATAATCCTCGCCTTAAAAAAATGAAAACAGAAAAAAATTTATTCAATTTTGCTGTTGAATGTTTTCGTGTGTTAGGAGTTCTTTTAATACTTCATATATATGAACCATAAAATATGACTTCACGTTAGCGCTTTTAGTGCTCTATGTCGGTGCCATTACAAAGAAAAAGGAGTTTAGCCAATGCTTTTATCGAAATTTATATTCGGCCATTACAGTTCAGAATGATGAATTGAATGGGTTTTTCTTCAATATGTTATAACATTCACACATCTGAAATAAAACCATTCGCCACAGAAATTAGTCTATTTTTGTCCACCCAAACATGCTATAACGATCTAAAATATTTTAAAATGATGAAATATTTTTGCGACTCAAAAATGCGCTCAAATTTTAATCGAACAAATCGCGACTTTTGGGCATTTAAGAAAAGGTCAAAATGTGAAGGTCATTCATAATTCGTTGTAATGAATTCTTGAATTCAGCAAACACTTTTAAACATTTTTTTCTAGAAATTTTTAATTTTCTGATATATTTTATAGAGAAGAGTCTTTAAGGGGGATGGGAAAATAAAAACGAGAGCAACAATTCAGTTGTGTTCTATGTCTTTCTAAGCTGCATGAATACATCTAATTAAAAAACGAGCAAAATTATGTTTGTTTCCCCATTGCTCTTATGAGCAATATCTTTCTACACAACAATTAAATGGGTTATCTTATCCTTTCTAATTGAACAAATATCGCAAATTCGAACAAGGTTAGATAAAGAGGACAACACCTAAGTCAATATCCAGGTTTCTGCACCATACCTGTGAGAAGCCATTTGACAAAGAATTAAAGGAAAAACATACTCATTTAAACGACAATTTTTCTGTAGAATGTGGTCTTGAACTCATGACTCCCTTATCATAAAACTAAAATTTTATTACTTCAGCAGAGTTTCATGTTCTGAAAGATGAAATAAATGAAGGAATAAGAAAGGCTTCTTAGCAAAATAATGTGAAATAAGTCATGAATATTATTAGATAATTTTATAGATCTGAATTTAAAAAATTCAATCTCAGAAACTGCTGTATTCCACAGCTACATATCTAGGAGATAATTCATAAGCAAAAATTTATTCATATACTTTGAATATAAAATTTAAAAAAATATTTAAAAATGCAAAAAAAGTGGTGAACATGGTTATCTCATTTTTTGTAGTCTAATTCTAGTATTTAATTCATTTATAACTAGAAGTCCGGCACAATGAAAATTCCCTGCCGCTATTATTAGTTTCATTGTATATATATTCCACTCAGTTATTTTATTTCCTTTTTTTCACTTGTGCAATATTTACAGCTGGTGGAAATAAACCTGATTAGTTATTTAAATCCCTTTATACCTGGCGTTTTAATCATTTTTCATTATTTTGTATTAATTATTCACTGTTTCAAACTGGAATTGTAAATTAAATAAGAATCTCTTACTATTTCGGAGATTCATTAATCTATCGTTATCCTAGTTAGTATTTCTGTACCCTCTACTCACTTCTGCAATTCTATCATTGATTGAGGAAGGCTAGCTGATTTGAAAGTTATTTAAAATTCAGTTATATCCTGAGGATTTTGAGAGAAAATGCAACAGATTGGTAAATTAAAATACTGGATTTTTCCTGCAAAGAGAGTGTATATCGTATGATATTTATATACCTTTTTTTATTATAACTTCATGTAGATTCAGCGAATCATACGAAATTGAAGTACAAAAAAATGTGAGAAAGAATGTTTTAAAATTTTTCGAAACTAGTAAATGGAATAAAAATTATACTTTTGTAAAAATAATGACCACATTATTAAAACGATAAACTTTTATTTCAGAGCGAAGTAAATAACTAAAAAATAAATAATTGTAATTTAACAAGCGATCAAGTAATAATTTTATCACTTTTTTCACGTTTTACAAGAGTTAGTAAAAATTAATTTTTTTTGCAACAAGAGAGTCAAAAGTATCTGTTGAGTGATACTTTCGGCTCTCTTTCACGTTTGGTATGTACCAAATGTTAAAAAAATTATGTTTTATTTGGTAGGAGCTACATAACCAGCTCGCACTCCTAAGAATCTCGCTGGGATTCATTTGGAACAAAAAAATTTTGGCCCTTATGCCAAGTTAAAAAGGAGACTAGTGCTCACAATTTTTTTTTCAGAGTACCATATTTGAGAGCTGTGTGCTTCGGAGTACAGTATTAAAAAAAAGTATCTGCATATAAAATATGTAGCACTGACGAATAATATTACGAAGCATCGTTCAATGGCGTGAATCCAACAATTTTACTGAATCCTGTTAATACACTGATTTAATCATAATCAGTTTACGACCAGAAATTTGATTATGTATTTTGTACGTTTTTTTTCGGCACATTGAAACAAATTTGACATAGGGTTTCAATGGTTACAAAGATTAAATACCAAATTTCATTTAAGTCATTATGTTTTAAAGTTATTCCATTCACAACCATGCGAACTGTAAGGTGATAAATTTTCTATTGAACTTGGTTTAAAATTTAACCAAAATCAGCCCTTTAGATGCTAAACTTGCGTACCGAATTTTATCTGTTTAGCTCTGTACGATTGGAAGCTATATAGTTCATTTGTACTCGGATAATCAGATAGACTTACTCTGAATGGATTTCTTTCAATGGGTTTGATAAAAATCTACAAATTTCGTCCAAAGTACTTACAATACATTTTAACATTAACATTAACATTAATACATAATACATTAACTCAAAACACACGTAGAAACGTAGAGATGCCTCAGAATGTCGAATTCGAATTTTTTAACGAGTGCAATACTTCCTCTTTGTATGCAAGAAAAAAATTAACTTCACATCACTTTAAAAACTCAAAGCATTAACTTTCCAGTTATGTCAATTTTTATGTCCATCCCAATTTTTTTCCTCCAATTTCAAAAAATTATTATTATTTTTTTTTTTTGAATATGGAATAATATTTCTGGAATTAGTTTCTTTTAATCGCTTTAGCTATTTTATTTATGCACATTTTTGTTGTGATATTATTAAATGCTTATTTTTGTGTGCAATTTAATACTGTGATATTGTTATAAAATATAAAATAAAATATGAATCAAACCAAAAACATTATCATGCTTCGGTATTCTTTTTCAAGTTTGAAATTTTCTTAAAATATTGCAATCGTTTTTTATCTCTGTATTAACGACTCACAAGATAACAGAGAATTAAAAGCATAGCATCTATGCGGTATGTTATACTTATAAATACGACTAGGCAATGAATATTAAGCAATATACAATACAAAACAAACAACATCGCATATTAAATATTAGAAATTTCGCTTCCAGCTGTGAAGAAATAACAACATAGCTTTAAAGTGCCAAAATATATTTTCCTCTATTTCGGCGTTAAATTCGTATGTTTATTCATATGAAAATAACTTTTTTTTTTCAAAACTAATAATTTCAAATCCAAATTTAAATGATCTAAGTTGAAGTAATTGTTACCTTGCTCTCAAATAAATGATTGTTTTCGCATATAAAAGAGTTAAAACTGGTTTTTAAGGGTGGATGGAATATCTGAAATCTAGTTTTTCCATTTTCAAAATGGTATGTTTCTGTTTGTATCGCTGTAATTTTCATAGATAATTATGATCTTTCTTCTCTTTGGTGTAGTTTCAAAATGGGACGTTAAATATAATGAATCGAACAAATGCTTTTTTTTAACGTTTCAATAAAAGAGTTTCTATCTAACTTTTGAAAATTCTTTTAATATAGAGGTACATTTATTGAATACCTTATTCAATAATAGTTACAGAAATGCCATATTACTAAAAATAATTTATTTGATTATAGTTTATATGAGTTTTATAGTACAATATGTTATGAAGAATTAATTTGAACAACGTATAAATTTTGTACATTCAATCTATGGCTGTGACATTAGCAATCACACATATACAGCATTTTTAGATGTCAGTGAAAATGTATATTGGAACAGCAATGAAGTGTTCTCGAGTTCAAACCAACGAGAATGCCCCCTCCACCCCAAGAATTTCTCGCATGATCTCTAATAAACTTTTCATGCCAGAGAACGCCTTACACGGCTCTGACGTACAATAGTATAGTGTGAATCTTACTGAATCTATCATGTAATCCTTGGCAAGTTATTTGGAGATAAATCCCTGGTTAATAATATCTAAAAATCGAATTTATATTTTAGACACGTTTTTCTGAACCAAAAATCAAAATTTGTTTTTAAAAAATGCACTTGTAGTGCCAAAATCCCATACCGAATTTGATACGTTTAAGTCATTGCGTTTTTGAATTCTCGCGTTTACACGTTTCTGAAAGTACAGACCGACAGACGGCAAACCCATTGTTGGATTCGGCTTAAAATTTGATAGGTCTCTACATTGTAGATATTAAATATGTGTTATTTATCTAGGTATCTTCATTTTGTAATTATCGTGTTAACTTACATTCGAAAAGCCGGGCAGGCGGACTTCCTCTGAAAAGATTTTATACAAAATTTGTAAGAAATCAGAATATTTGGTATAAAGACCGTATACATAATTTCATCCATCTAGCTCAAAGAGTTCTTCAGTTATCTTTATCACAAATAAACAGACATTTTCCAAAAATGTCCCCCCCCCCCGAATTCAGGGAGGTCGTGGAAATCCGTCAAACTCTCGAGTTCGAATTTTTTGATGATTACTACGAGAAAGGAAAAAAATATGTAGCTGTTCTGTTCCAGCACGCTTATCTTTACTCCTCATTTTCCTTCCAAAGTTTTCGAAATCAATATGATATCGTTTTGAGATATGAAAAACCTTAATGCTTTTACTCATGCGCCTGTCGAAACTGATTTCATCAAAATAGTTTGTAAAATGAAATTTAAAAAAAAAAAAATACTTACTTTATATCAGGCAATAAAGACTTAAAATTAGAAACAAGATAAAATATTGAAATTAAACAAAGACGATGAATATTTGGAAAGAATATCAGAGATAAACGCGTCTAGCAGAGAATTCTATAAAAGTCCCCTTGCCCATAACGTATCATCCGTCAGAGGAATAAAACCGTTCAAAAGCATTTTTCTTCAAAGGACAGAAGCCGTGGAAAATACATTACTATCGGAAATTGTGAATCTTATGAACAACTTAGAGATATGTCACATGAAATGAATGGGTCAACAGTTGGGTGTTGTGACAGATAAAAAGAGGAGTCACATGGAAAGTTTCATTCTACGATTCACGATAGATTCTGGAAGTTTCATATTCCGGTTATTTCTTTCTCTAATTGTTATTATCAAGTGCATCATTATCAAGTGCAAGCATGATTATCCCTCAGAAGTATTTTGCACCAACAAATAAAAAGTTTGAAACTGAAGCAAATGAGATAATATCTAACAGTAAGATTATAGCTGATTTAAAAAATATACTTGCAACATGAAAATTGATTTAGCAGAAAAATCGGATATGTATTATTTTTAATTAATAATGATCAAGGTATTTTTTACATTAAATAAAAGAATTCTCATATTTTAGGTTTAATCTTTTAAAAAAGAACATATTTTTTATTCAGCATTCTGTATTTAGAATTTAAACATCCATGAGATGTAAAATAATATAAATATGATAGATTTCATAACTCTTCGAGGCGAGCATCCAACCTTCAAAACGGTCTGTTTCACCACAATGAAGCTATTGCGAGAATTATGAATATGAAAACTGAGCTTCCATGTTCTAAACATTTCTTTTAAATTATGCTAATAACAACGATTGCAAAAGGTACAATCGGAGTGCACATGAATTTTTCCTTTGGCTCGTCACATGCTTATGTAAATATGGAAGCATTAAAAAATAACGCTTGTTGATACTTGGAGTAGTGTTCGGTTATTTCATATTTCGATTTCACAGTTACTGATAAATTAAAGATGAAAATGCTCCAGAATCGTGATTGATCTGGAATTTTGTGTTATCAAATGTAGTTTTGTTTCAATTGGTGGTAAAAACATATCTAACACACGATTTAACATTTTAACCGCATTTTTTACCGCATTCCAGAGATTATTCGTCTAAATTCTCGCCAAGGATGACATGATAGATTTAGTAAAAAAGAACAGTAAATTCACGCCAAAGATTAATATTTCGTGAATAATGGACGCCAATGCCATGCAATTGTGTGGGGCAAACATTTTTATTAGAAAGAATGCTAGAAAGTTTTTGCGAGATTACTCCTTCTGGTTTAATTTGTGTTCACTATAAATATAAACAGTGATATTATAACAGAACCTCGATTATACATAACTTTCTCGAATCACTACTAAGAAATCAAACGTCGGCATTGAAAATCGAATTGTTCCTTTTTTAACTAAAGTGAACGCATTTTTTACAAAAGCATGTCAAAGTAGGCATTGAAGCAGATTCTCAGATGGCAAATATTTGTAAAAGAACATGAAATGAGATGTGCAATTTCTTATATCTCAAGAATTCATTTAGACATAAATATAAAAGATGTCTTCCATTCTTAAGCTCTTCAGTAGTGATGTGAGTAAATTCCATATGCCTGTTCCTAAAATATTGACTCTGTAAATGTGACAAAGAATTTCGCGCTATTGAATGAAGAGAATAAATACTCTTTCGAAAACACTCTTAAAAATTGTAGATAAATTGCAAAGAAAATAACGAGAATTAATAACATAGCCAAATCCTTTTATAAAAAGTTTGATTACTAATAAAGGAGATTACTGTTAAAATGTGAATGCTTGGTAATACTTGTAAACTTGCACTTGTAATTTCAAACAAGCAATTTCCAAAAACTTGTTCTAGAGAAAATAAATCATGATTTACAATTTAGCCTTTATTAACCGAATTTTCGATTATCCAAGATTTTTATTTAAGTACGTATACATTGAGAGACGCAAGTGATAAACAAAAATAATACTAAGAAAAAAATCTTAGGAATGCAATTTGGCAAAGAAAGATAGAGCAAAAATAGGACGATGATATGACGAAAAGATTATGAATACAGTGACAAAAATAAGTTTGGGAGAGAAATTGAGTTGAGAATAGAACAGTTTCATGAAAAAGATTCTGAAAGAAAGAGGGTCTCTTTAGAATAAGGAATCTTTAATGAACGATTTGTAATTTTTGAATTAATTTTTCATATCAAAGACTAAGAACTTTTTCCCAAACGGCGTTGGAAACTTAAAGATAATAGTGATGGCAGTATTCGAACCTAGAAAAATAATTTTAAAAAGTAACAGAATAATTTTTATGAAATTTATAATTCTATTTCATAAAAAATTATTTAAATTCCTGAACAAGTATAGTACAAAAGATTCAATTTATTTCAAAGAATGTTCTTGTTACTTTATCTTACTTTCTTGGTATAAAAGTAACACTCTATTCTTTTGAATGCATAATACATATAATATTCCTCCGCATAAAGGCAGCAATATATTTCTTTGAATACGTTATAAGACGCATATTCCTTCATATAAAAGTAACGATATATTTTCAAGAATGTTGAATATTACAGAGACAAATGCAAAAATAGTTTTCCATAGTATATTATGGCATATTAATCTAAGATGTGCAGCATACAAAACATAAGAGAGATACAGAATTTTTTATAAACCTGAAATAAAGTCTCAAATGTTAATATGCATTTAAAAAAAAAGCGAGAGGCACATTTATATATTTGTCGCAAATGTAATTCTTTTGAAAAATCGTAATGAATTTTACTTTCTTCTTTTATGTCACCAAATTTTTAGTGAAATTTTTAAACAAAACTCTCTAAGTTATTAGGATATCGAGTATGTTGAACAATTATTGTTGCTCTTGTTTTTGAAAAGAGAAATAAGAAAATGAAATTACCACATTGCACAATTAGCACTATTTGCACTATTAGCAAATTACCACATTGCACTATTAAAATCTCCCATCAATGCTCCCATTTCATGGCGACATTTCATTTAAGTTCAGTATGAAAGATCATGTAAACAATTAACAGAATACGAGTAAGCTACAAAAATAATATGACTTAAAAGTCTATTAATATTTGATGTATAAAAACACTTCGCTTTTGGAACCTTGATTATCAAGCTAGAGACAGTAGTCCCTGCTAACCATAGACCGCTAGTATATAATATTATGGGATTATTCATATAAATAACTAGAAAGAGAAGCATAAAGTTACAAATTTTTAGCGGAATAATCAGCTTCCATTTTTAATTATTCCAATCAACTTTAAATCACTTTTTCTGATAAATAAAATGGAAATCCTGATTCAAACTTTAATCATTTGTCGGTAGTTTCTATCAGTAAAAGTTCGCAGCAAATGAATAAATGCAATAAAATAGCAATTTCAGATTTTGGATGTAAATCATACATTTACATAATTTATTTGATGGGATGGTGAATAATTAATTATTATTACAGATATATATATCCTGAAAGTTCAGCTCAAAATAGTAAAAACATATTTACACTTTTTCTTAAACGTCGAATCTTTTAAACAACGTAAAAGCGAAGGATTGCTTTTACGTTGTTTTTTTTTTGTTGTTGTTGTTTGTTTGTTTCTTAAAATCAGTTAAATATTGCTTATAACTACTCTATTAGAAATTGTTGACTATGATAAAATTAAGAACAAATATGAAATTAAATTCAAAGTTAAATTCTTTAAAACTAAAATATTACGATACTTAAAAAATAATAATAATATCTTTTAGCAATCAAAGATAAAACTCATCAAATTTTGTGTTCATATTTCTTACGTGTGGTTTTGAAGTATTTGAGAGCAATTATGCATTGCGCAAAAAATTTCTTTTAGATTTCTGTATGAACAATATGTTATCGTAATTTCGAAAACACGATATTTCGAGACATTTACTAGACCATTTTCCTGTTTAATTTTTTAACTTCACTGTCAAGATATTAATTTTATTATGGTTTTTTTAAAGTTATCACAATAATAGGAAACCAGCTTCATCTACTTTTCTATATATAAACATTAAAAATGGAAATTAGACTTACCTTTGGTGCTTCGTACTTTATAACTTTCCAGAACTTTCAAACAGAAAGAAAAGAGGCCTAGTTTGATTTCAGGTTTGTAAAATCGATCTTTCCATTTAAGTTGCCGCCATGTGAGTATCGTCTGTTCTCCCCTAAAGCACTGAAAGGAAGCTACCGCGCAGACGATTTTTAAGGACCACGATCACCATCTGCCTCACACCAGCGACAGGAAGCAACAAAATATTTGTATCGCTTGCACACCTTTTTTTTTCGCGTGACCCCTGAGTTTTATTACCGGTTTAATTGGTCCAGGTAATTTCGAATAGAAAGGGGAGGAGGGAAGAGGGTCTGCTCCAGAAGAATACGGAAAGGCAGCAGCGGTTGGCAAGGGGCCCGGCAACAAAAGCTTCGTTTCAATTCGCGTCACCGAAAATTTATGGCTCGAAGTCACGTAGCAGTATTTATCTTTCCATTTTACGAGCAGGAGTTTGGGGAAGCGAGGTGGAAAGTATAAAGACATGAATGGAACTTTCTGGCCTGCCTTTCATCTTCTGTTAAAGTGAAGCCAAACGCAACTGTTTGCTCATTCTTCTTCGGTTGGAAAGAGTGTGGCAACAACTGGAATCGAACGCGGGAGAATTTAAATTTAGAACATGTCCTGGAACATTGAGACTCCAGGATATGACCCTGTTCGGTAAATATCATATTCTAAATCTGTTAATAGACATTTAGCAGATGATTCCTTTTCAGACATTTTATAACTGCTACTATTTTTATTTTGTTAAAATATTATTAAAAAGCAAAAGATTTTTTCTTTGATAAACATATTTTGTTAATATTATTTCGTTTATTTTTATATAACAGCTGATGATCAATTGTAAACCTTCTGAAATCTGGAAATATTTGTAGATACGTTGTTATGTTGAAGGAATAAACAAGCAAATGGAATTCTAAATTACTTGGAGTATTATTTTAGTTTTAAGAATTTAAGATGCTCTGCAAGCTATATTTTGAAGCTTAAGAAAACGGGTAGTTTTCTAGGAAGCATGCAAAAGACCCTTTTTGAGGATTTTAAATGTAAATTGACAGGAAAGTTTGATACTGTAGAAGTGATGTTGCCTTTACTATAGAATCAATAAAATTAGATAGATAGAAAAATGAAACACAGAATAAATTTATTGTTTGGATAGGATGTCATAAACTTCTTGTGAGGGAGAAAAAATTCACCGCATTGTAATTATCATTATAAATACATATTTTACAAGAAAAATATAAAAAAATTAACAAGAAATATGCGGTATTCATTTATAGCAATTAAAAGGAACTTCAATCCAATAAAGTCGATTACCAATTTTTTCTGTTTTAACTATTTTCTTAAATACATTCGTGTTTTTCTTTTTTTAACAAAGCATTATTCGTAAATTTAGCAAAGTTGATGTTGACAGGGAATTCACAATCAGTCGTAGAGAATAATGATACATTTTTTTTTTTAGAAGATTCGGTTCTAAGAACATTTTGGGTACCGACTAGGAAGTAATGAAGAAGAAAATGATATGCACACACACCGTTTCACAAAGAGGTGGTAATGATTTTGCAAGGTTTTACTTGCTTACATGTATTCTCTCTCCTGCAGCATTTCTATACAACACGCTTGTTTCGACCGCGTTTTAACTTCATGATTATAAAAACGCAGATTTATGTAACAGTGTCCTTCCTCTATAATTGTGGCAATAATCTGCGATATATTTCTTAGCCTTTTACATCCTCCGATTCGTAAAAGAGGATGTTTACTCATTTTTCGTTCGGCTCAAAATTTTAGTGGCTAATTTAATGGCCCTGATCTATCAGCAACAAAAAGTAAAAAAATAGTAGAATTAGGATTAAACTTTCATAGCATAATTCCAATAATATATCAGTAAAATAAACAAGAATAGAAGTCAATGTGTACAATGCTAAGTATACATACATAATTTTTAACTTACCTCTGTGTTCGCACTTCTAAGTGATGAATTAGAAGAAAAAGACATTGGGAGTGATTCACAGTTTAAAAAGCCCTGATTTACATATAAATTGTATGCGGGAGTTCTAAACTTTTAAATCTTGAGTGTATTTTTCAATATGAAGCGTTTCGTCTTGAGATTCTTGAAGTAAAGAGAATCTAGTATAAATTTAGTGTCTAGTTGGTTGGTTAGTTGGGTTTTATTGGTACAAGAGCCATGTTTGGGCTAAACCGCGCCAGACATATGATTAAAATAATTTCAATAGAAATTTAAAAGCGATATAAAAATTAAGTTGATTTTTCCAATGTTTTTAAATTCAACGTGTAAAATTAATAAGTAAAACAAGAAACTGGAGCAGAGGCGATTTAAAAGGCAATAAAATCTAAATAGAATTATAAAAACCAATGGTTTTTAAGAAGCGAAAAATATTTTTGTGGGGATATTCACCCAATAAGTCTAGAAGTGTTAATGATGATGGCGAAGAAAACAAATGATTGCGATGATGATTAAAGGAAGAACATTGTATTAAAATGTGTAAAACGGTAAAGTCTACATGGCATGTCCGACATTTCGGTGCTTCATCTCCAAACAACAAATGTTTATGTGTAAAACGGGTGTGGCCTATGCGAAGACGAGTCAATTTAGTGTCTGGAATTTAATACTAATCAAGAAATTTTAAGGTAAATATCATTTCATCACATAATCACATTAAATGCTACTGATTTCGAGTTACAACTCCTTCATACAAGCAAATAAATACACTTACAGGCAGTCAAACTTGGGATGGATTTAGTTAAAAATTTAATGTACGTATTGAATGTTAAGAATTTCTATTCTATTCCTACAAAATTTCTCTGAAAACTGTAAATAAAACCTCCAGGATGATCATTAGTAATTAATAATTTATTAAGCTCAAAAATTATAATCTCTGCACTTTAATTCTCTTTATTGGTTTGTTCCAATTCAGCCTACACGCCAGTAAATACAAAATATGCCACACCATTTCTATTCTACTCCAACAAAATTTCTCTGAAAACTGTGAATAAAACCTCCAGGATGGTTATTAGTAATTTAAAATATATTAAGCTAAAAAATTACTCTCTGAAAACTGTGAATAAAACCTCCAGGATGGTTATTAGTAATTTAAAATCTATTAAGCTAAAAAATTACAAACTCTACACTTTAATTCTCTGTATTGGTTTGTTTCAATTCAGCCTACACACCAGTAAATACAAAATGTGCCACACCATTTCTATTCTATTCCTACAAAATTTCTCTGAAAACTGTAAATAAAACCTCCAGGATGGTTATTAGTAATTTAAAATCTATTAAGCTCAAAAATTACAATCTCTGCACTTTAATTCTTTTTATTGGTTTGTTTCAGATCAGCCTACACGCCAGTAAATACAAAATGGGCCATAACATTTGAATGTTATGTCTCCATCAGAATAGTTCCAGAAATAAATGAACAGAAAATTTACAAAACTACTTAAAAATTACACGAGTTGAATATCTATTATCAGTTTTAAAAAATTTAAAATTAAGGGTACCAAGTTTATAATCTTGGTACATTATATATAAAAAAAAATTATTTAAAAAAGAACAAAATCAGTGTTAATCAGAATGTTACTTTTGTTATGGACTTTGAATGTTAATGGGTAATCAGTGTTACTGGTCTCCAAAAACCACTAATTTCTATCAATTATAAAGAAGAATATAAGTGGGTGTGTTTGTACTTGCGCATGTGTAAGAGAGAGAATACGCGAAAATGAGACTGGCGTTGTTTTACAGATCAGACCTTTTGATCTTGGTTTGGTTTTGCACATTTTTTTCCCTAGAAGGTAGGAATGTCCATTTCAGAACGATTTCCCAAAAAATTTAATAAGAATTTTATTTAATTGAAAATTAAGCATAATTTTGGTGCGTTTCCACGATAAGTCCCAAAATATGAATGCATAAGAAGAATATTTAGATCCTGACTATAAAATACAAAACATTGCCTTTTTAATGATATTAATTTAACTATCAAACAATTTGAATATTGATGATTTTTAAAATATTTTTCCTGCAGTGTATCGTTTTTTATTTGTATCGCATTTTATCGCTGCAATAAGATGCAAATTGCTTTCGTTGTTTCATTAAATATTAAATCAAGTAAATTCTCCCATTGTTATAACTGCTGTTATTATAAGAAAAATTCTGCTTATTCTAATCAGTTTGCATGAAAAAAAGAGAAGATGATGACGAAAGACGGAATTTTGGATGCATCGTCCAACATTTATATATTTTTCTTTAGTGCCAGGTAACGTGATTTTAACTGGTAAAACAATTTTAGGTAATCATAAAAGGATTAGAGAATTGTCTATTTATATTACAATTACTTCAAGGAGAAGGAGAAAATATGAAAAAAAAAAAAAAAAAACACAAATAATTAGTCTTTATTGATATGCACCGTATTTACCCAGCTGGGAATGAACTCAAGGTACATAATTCGCTTCATTCAGAACCAGAAAATAAGCCCTTTTATAGAGAAACGCTTTTTTTTTTTAATTAGAAGATACATAACCTGGATAGTTGCGTTTATGATGGTATTATGTCATAATAGACTCTTCTCCATTAGAATAATTCGTGTACACATCAAACGGAACGTATGTAACAGTAATAAAATGAAAAAAGCTTTAAAGTTAAAATGCATAGCGATGTGGATGTTTAAAACTTCTTATCACTTTATGTAGTACCCTTTGCATAGTGCTTTTTTTTAAATTTTACTAACAAATTTTTATTGTTTCCGAACTTAACTAAAATCTTCTCTTTATTTTCTCAATTTATTTCTCTCTCTATGACAATTTTCTTAGCTGGGTACAATTTCATTTCGGCGGGGGTTGTGAATTACGATTATTTATATAAAAAGCAACAAAAACATAAAAGAAAAATTTTAGATAGAAACATGGTAAGAGTAACGAATAATATTTACATTTTTACATATACTGATAAATTTAGGCAAGAAAAATGTATTTTTTTGTGTGATGTAAAAATACATCAATATGCAAAGTCGGTTCTACATAATCTTACTAAATTAAAGGGGCATCTTCTCTCTTACCTCCATAGATGCACGAAAAAGCGGCATTGGTCATTGGCCTATATTTTCAAACAGATTGAGATGCTAAATTCCACACAGTGGTCGCATACTAATGCAATGTTCCTTTATATTAAATGCAGAAAAAAAAAAAGTTGTTTCACGGATTTTCGTGCTATGTAATGATAGGTATTATTTATGTGTGAAATATTATATTATCGTACGCAGTATATTTGTTAAACTCACGGTGTGATTGTTCATGGTGATGAAGAAATATATCGATATGTATTTTAAAAATTAAAAAAAAAATCCTATGTTGGTTTTTTTCTCATACACACATTACACCCATATCCAGGTTGCTTCCAAATTTTATTTATTAAATATAAAAATTAATAATATTTAAAAATAATATAAATTAATACTTTTATAATATAATTATAAAAATAATAATAATTAATTTAAGGGTTAAGTTACTTCAATGCTTAGAAATATTTCATTGAGAGAATAATGAAAATGTCTTGATGAAAGCTGCTACTTATGAAAAAATAATTACTAATTTCAAATTTTGGCAATCTTTTTTTTCCCGATGTAAAGAATGTTCTTGAAAATCATTCCATTTTAAAAAACAAATCGCAAAATCATCGTCTTCCTTTTGATGCAATAAAGACATGATTCCATTATAATGTAAAATAAGATATATTTGATTTTAATTGGATATGTATGGTAAAATATCTACTTTGGCCCCAAAAAAACCCAACTTTTCCCATTTGAACATCATGAAAGCTTTTTAAACGTTCCAAGAAAGAAAATTCGGAGTCATTTCATTAATGGTTTGATCGAAGCAACACAGGATCTATGTTTTCATATCGTATTTTCTACCTTTTCCCTGCTTGTGATTTATATAATTGCGAAATGATTAAGTAAATAGGAACTCTCTGCGCCATCATTAACTCTAAAAGTACTTCTTACTCCTAAACATATCTGTGAGCATTTTTTTCTCTTTAAATTACCTCAGAAAATGTTACACTTTCAGTTCGTCATTTTCTTTTATTAGTCTGGATTTTATAAATTGGTCTTTACGGCAAATAGCAACAGTTTATTCAAAGTTTTTCTTGTTTCCAGTTTTGAGAAATCACGTAATTGTCTGAATTGCCTTGCTTTTATCCAGAATGCCTTTTAAAGTTCCATTTATCAATGCAGGGAGTTATGCGAGAGAAGAATTTTTCGCAGTTGAGGCGGGATTATGACTTTTTTATCTATCCGTTCTCAACATAAAAGAGATGCTTTAATGGTGTTTTGTGGTTTAACTTGTAAACTGCTTTTAATGTTCGGTCATAATTCTCTTACATTAAAAGTTGAAATTGTTATCTTTTGAAACATTTTAAAGACAATAAAGTTTTCGTACAAAAGAAAAATTGAGAATATTCCCCTCAAAACTTTCTCGCACATTTTCTGTTTATGTTTTGTTAAGTACTTGTCATTGAAGAAGAATAATTATTGAAGAAACCGATGGTGTGAAATCTTTAACGGTTTTCTTTTAACTATTAATCACTGGAAATTGGTCAATACCTAAGTACTAGAAAATTGATTGTGGATTTTGAACGCTTCTTTTTCGACCGATTGAAATCAAAATTTGACATTAATTGCAGTTTTAAAAGCACATATGAAATTGTTTATATTTAAAACACCTTGTTTTTGAGTTTTCAAGTTTATATACTTATGAAAGTACAGACCAAAAAAAATAGTCAATTCTGACGAATTCAGTTAAAAATTTGATACATACCTACATTTTACAGATTAAATCAATGTACCAAATTTTATCTCTCCTCCTTTATAGCTCTCCTCCTTTTATAGATATCTTTTTAACTTATATTTGAATAGCCGGACATTTCCTTGAAAGGATTTCGTTTGACTTTTTAAAAAATAGTTGTTGTAAAGGCCACATACCAAATTTAATGCACCAACTCAAAACTCTTATGAATTATCGTGTTCACAGACATTCATAATTCAAAAATGTTCTTTTCGAACCCGAAAAAAACTTAAATTAAACTGTGCTTAAGCTAAAAGTATGCTTTAAATGTTAGAAAGGGAAAAGAAAAGAAAGACGAGAGAAAAGTTCAGATAAAATGCAGATAATTTAACGCTAACAGAATTTTAGGAGGGCTGCTTTAAGTTTATTAAATTCTTTATGTCATTCTTCAACCGTGGATAAAAGTTCTAGTATTGAAATAGTTTTAATAGTTATGATATGAAGATCCGAAATTAATAATCAGAAAATTCTTCCAAGGTTAGTAATGACAAAAGAGGACCCACATAAATTGATTTGTTAGTTTTATGGCCTGTATTTTGGTATTTTAGAGATTGTTTCAGTCAGTTTTGTTTGTTTTTTTTGTGCCTTTCAAAGTTTCCCCCCCCCCTTCTATCCTAGTGGTCAAACGTATAAACTACTTTAAATGTCCAAGTGTAATTCTCTTAAATTGAAAGTTGAAACTGATATATTTTAAAACATGAAATAGAAAATGAAGAAAGGAAAAATTATTGCATAAAAATGTGTGCGAATAGTTTAAAGCTACTGCAGATTTGCGATACTAACTTACTCGTGCTAAATTAAATTACGTCACATTAAACTACAGTTAGAAGTTTCTATAGAAAGAATGGTTTTAAAAGTTATGTAATGAGAATCCAAAGTGTACCTATGAGAATCTGTAAGAATCATTTAGAATTAGTGATGACTAAAGAGAAACTTTATAAACTAATTTGTTAGTCTTGACGACAACATTTTGAGATTTTAGAAACATCATAATTTTTAATTTTTATGGCTCTATATGATTACGACCTTTTTAGCATTCGTTCTCAACATAAATTAGATCTTTTGATGAACTTTTGTTGCAATTTCTTAATATTCAATTCAAATAATTTTAAATTGGTATATTCTGAAACGTTTTAAAGAAATTGAAAAAAGAAGAAAGATTTAGTCCGATAAAACGTGTACGAATAATTTGTTGCTAGCATAGATTTTTCAAATGTTTACTTCTATTGTTAGAGATTTCTGCCCTCTATAATAATGTTAGAAGCTTCTATCTTTGGAATAATTTAAATAATTATACTAGAAGAACTCAAAATGTACTTATGAGCAAATAGAAATATCATCCTGGATTAGTAAAGACAAATAAGAACTTACATAAACTGATTTATTAATTCTGAGGTCTATTCCTTGGAACTGTAGAAATGGTAATGCGGCTGTGGTGGTAAGGTCTCGGTTTGTGAGACGTAGGGTTTCAGGTTCGAGACCCCATTCCATTGAAGAACCACCGTGTAAGGGGGTTTGTTGTACGATAAATCCGTCAGGGCCGAACGTCCTCCCCTTGATGTTGTGTGGTGTGAAGAGGGGGGTGCCAGCTCAGGTGTCGTCCTCGTCATTTGACCGCGGTTCAAAATTATGAGGTCCGTCCCAAAATAGCCCTAGTGTTGCTTTAAACGGGACGTTAAAATAACTAAACTTAGAATTGTTAATCATGATTTTGACTTTATCACATATGAAGTATAGAGAAAGCAGCATAGTAATCGTCTAAACATTCAAATTCAAGATTTTGATGAATATACACATTTTAGACCGTCCTGAGTTCGAAAAATACAATTTGGAAAATGTCCGTCTGTCTATCTATTTGTGACAAAGATAATTCAATAACACTTTGAGCTAAATTGATGAAATTTAGCATACAGGCTTAAAACTAAATTTGTCGATTTCTATCAAATTTTGAGCAAATTCCGTTCAGAAGACTGTCGGTCCGGCTGTTCAAATATAATTTAACTCGTTAATTACAAATTGAGGATAATTAGATAGATATAATTCGATATTTGTTAACATCTGTTAACAAATATCGAGTTAACATCTATCGTCCAAACACTTGTCAGAATTTGAGCCAAATCCCACAAAGGTTTGACTGTTTGTTGTTTTGAATTTTCAGAAACATGTAAACGAAACGACTGAAATATATCAAATTTGGTACTCGATTTTGCAACTACAAGAGTCAAATTTTGTTTCAATCAGTTGTGAGGAATGAATCTGAAAACCAAATTTGAATATTTGGATACTTTTGATAGCATGCCAGTGATTAATCTCCAAAAACTCGCTCGATAAATTCAGCAAAAATGCTATATTCACGCCGAAGGTAAATATTTCGTATCTATTGTACGCCAATACCATTCAAGGCGTTCACTCAGATAACATTTTTATTATCAGAGAAAGTATCCGAGAAAGTTTCAGAGATATCACTCTCACTGGTTAGTTTTACAAGCCATATCATGATGAAAAGGTTGTTAATTTTACTCAATTCAATAGCATTTCCAATTAGTGCAAGCATTTTTTAATGGATATCAGCATTAATTAAATGTAATTCCTATTAGTAATGGAGAATTACTAATTAGCTGATTGTATGATTAAAAGAGTAATTTATCCGAAGATATATTGAAAAGTGTTAAAAATATAACTTATTAAAAAAAATATTCTTGTTGATATTATTCATACAATACATAAACTTGGTAATTATGCAATTATTACTTAGTACAATTTTAATATTGAAGGTCATATAAATATGTTGAGGCCATAGATATTTTATGATTAAAGATTTAAAAACGTGTTTGAATTTAAAAGTATTTCTAAATCAAAACAAAATTGTCAAAAGTATTTAGATTTAACAAAGGATATTAAGAAACAAATACAAATATTCTTATTTTAGAAATTCTATATCTGTATGCAGGAAAGCAGGATTTGATATTATCAGTTTTTGAAAGCAAATATATTTTATCTAATACTGAAAATATGTCTCTATTCCATTAGTAAGTTTGCCTGCGTCGTAGTGGGAAAAAAAAATTCCTAAATAAAATATAATTTAGTTCTTTAAAAGCAGATCTTATCTGTCCATTGATGGAATCGGTTCTCGAGCTTAGGACCCATCAGTTCCGAAGTCGTGATCTTAAAACCAGGCCATTGCGGCCTTCGAAAAAGCGATAAATAACAATAATTAGAAATTTTAAATTTAATTAAAATGGGATATTTCAAATTCACTTCTGAGCAATTATTTTCTAATTTAGTTTTAGTTAAGTTAGAAATCTGTGGCACTTTTTTCCCTGTTGCATTATATCATTTGAGAATATTTGAATTTAAAAATGGAGGATAAAAATAATCTCAAACACAGTATGATTCGCATTAAATCGTATAAAGCATAAAAAGTTGCATTCAGTCCAACGGTAAAAATTCATAAATAAGGTGAAAGAAAACGATTTAAACTTTATCAAAATAGAAAAGTTAAAAATTCTATTGGCTTTCAAAAGAAAGAAATAATAGTGAGAAATTTTGAATTTGAGTCCAATGGGGGACTTGTGAATTTGAGCATAATGGAAAATTTTGAATTTTATTCAGTTTTTTTAAACCTGTGGTTTGATTCATTTCTTGCTCTTTTGAGTTCTTCCACTTAACACCCCAAGGAGAAATTGTATTAAAAAAAAGGGTGGGGGGGACTCTAGTCATAATATGATTCCCATGCACTATATAAAGAATAAAGAGTTGCATTCAGTCCAACGGTAGAAATTCATGAAAGAAAAGAGGATGAATAAAAAAATCGATTGCAACTTTAGCAAGTTAGAAAAAGTACAAATTTCCTTGGCTTCCGAAGGCGAGGAAAAAAGGTCCCCCGATAAAATTATAAGTCTCGATTGAAGGCGAGAGTGCTTTGTAGATAGTTGGTAAAAGGGACGTTATATTCGGGAGTCCCATCATTTATCTTCATCCCCGACAAGCGCTTGGCAGCCATTGTTCGTCGCACTGACACGAACCACGTTCGGCTTTCAACCGACCCGCCAACAGCTCTCCGCTCATCCAAGCCGGTGAAAAAAACTTGCCGAGAAAAAAAAAAAAAGAATTCATGTTGTATCATATCGAGGACGTTTCTAGCAGCAAAAGTGACAGAGAAAGTTTGCGGTTATTATTTTTTTATTTTTATTTTTATTTATTTATTTTATTTTTTGCAAAATTTCCAAAAATATATTTTATTTGGTGAAATATATTTCAATAAGTCAAATAATAAATTAAAAATTAGTTATTTCTTTAAAAAAATTTTTCAATATGTGATTTTTCAACTTTATTTATACACTAAGGTAGGTTTCTTTTGCTTTGCAGGAAATGAAACAATTAACTAAAACAATTTTGTAAAACCGAAATTTGAAGAGTTTTTCTAGCAAGCAAAATAATTGAATGCTTGTGACTATAATTTTTTTCGCTAACTCTTTATAAAAAAAAATAACTAAATTTTCTTTTGATAAAAAAAAAAATTCTAATTCTAATATTGTTTAAAATGTTTAAATGGTGCTAGATTTTATAATATTTAAACATTTAAAGTGCTATAATGCAGTTAAAGGCATAATAGTACTAATAATACTCCTGATTGTTGCTAATACTACCATGTATAAACAATTTAAATGATGTAAATTTACTTTAAAACTTATTGATTAATTTTAAGAGATTCTTTTAGAAAACGACACTAATACATACATATCAATTTACCTTTTAGTTAAAATTACAGTAAAAGTACAGTACAGTTAAAATTACAGCATTACTCTTTCTTCATATTTATTATTTCACTAGTTTATAAATCTGATTTTTCTTGTGATTAAAATTCTTTGATATATAATATTTTTACAGCAAAAACTACTTTTGTATAAATATTATAGCATACAAAACTCTTTTATTGTCAAAAATCTTTTTTTTTATTTAAAATCTTTAATATTTATATCATCTGCTTTTAGTTAAAATGAATATCAATTAAACCAGACGATTTTTAAAAAAATTTACTATCTCACATTCACAAATACCGAAGTATAAGAAAGCTTGTTTTCGTTGGAGTGAATGATTTAAATTTAGTTTTAAAATTTTTTAAGTCACTTCCTTAGGATAAATGAGCACTGCCAAAAGACGAATTAAAATATGAGAAAAATTAAAAAAAAAAAAAAAATGGTGATATGAGCTGCTCTAAATGTAAAAAAGACAAAATTTAGTAATTTCTAATTAAATGAATATTTAATTAATTTTCCAAATTTTAAAAGTTGCCAGTATTTTTCTCATATATCATAAGTATGCTAAACTTGGTTGAGTTCAGGCCCATTTGTTAGGAGAAGAGGGGAAATATAAATACATACATACATACATGCATATACACATAAGCACATAAATACAAAAATCGCCACGATGAATTTTGTTTATATTAAGATTGATAGCTATTATCAATTTTTCCTAATTTATTTGAAACCAGTCACCTTTGGCGACCAATGCTCATTAAAATTTTAATAATTAAATATTTTATGTAGCTCCTATTTTAATAGCTGCTTCATCAAAATATTTTAAAGCTTCAAATTTTGATAGTCATATAATTCACTCATAATATTATAAAGGCCTTCAGGTATTTCGTAATATATATATCTCTAATTTTCTGTTAGCTCCCGTAGAATTTATGCTTTAAATTAAAGTGGAAATGATTAAACAGCAATTAATTAAGAAATTTTTTTTCTGAAACAAAGCATTTTTCTTAATATGAATGCTGAAAACAAAGTCTCTGAGCATTTAAACCTTATGGGCACTAAAGAATATCTATCTTAATTTATGTAAAATCTCAATAATTGTTCAACAAAATTTTCTCAGATTCATCATGAACAGATCTATTAATTAACAATGTTTAATTTTAAATGTATTAAACTCTAAAAAATAAACAAAATCGTTTCAAATAATCGGTCGAAAACATGTTAAACCTAACCTCGTTAGCGTGGGGAAAACACTGAAGTCTTAATCATTTGGCGGTGAGGAAATGTAAAGATTTTTCTTGGCTGGAAAGTTTGTTTTTAATTAATAAAAGATTAGGCTCTCAATTAAACGTGATAAATAGTAGCCTATGTCTTATTCCAGACTATAATCTCTGTGCTAAATTTCACCCAATTCCTTTCGGCCGTTTTAGCGTGATTGAATGACAGACATCCATCCATCCATCAATCCAAACTTTCATATTTATAATAGTAGTATAGATTTTTTTTAAAATTAAATTAAATTTTTAAAAAAATTTAAAAATAAAAAGATTATTTTTTGATCTTCAACATGATGTAAAGATCAATTTTGTGCTGTAATATTTTCGGAAGTTATAGCGAAAAAACACCTAAATTTTGCTTAATTTTTAATTAATTAAAATTCTAATTAAAAGTTTTAAAAAAGGGCTGAGAGGTGCACATTCCCGACCTCCAAGGTATACATGTACCAAATTTGATAGCTGTAGGTCAAACGTTCTGGCCTGTAGAACGCCAACACATGCAAACACACACATTGAGCTTCATTATAAGTATAGATAATCCCGATTAAAACATGATGTATTATATTTGCAAATCCCTAGAATTAATAGCACTGATAAATAAATTTAATTTAGCAATAGAGGAAACTAAGAGTACATACAGGGATGTACCTACATGTGTATGTATATCCATGTATGTACTCTTAGTATATAATAATCTTAGTATCTTATTAGTATTAATAATCTTATTATCTTATCTATCTTAGTATCTTAGTAAATCTATAGAATTAATGACATTTATTAATAAATTTATTTTAGCAATACAGATAACCAAGAGTTTAATTTAATATGGACAGACCGAAAAGTATTGCTAATATAGCTATTTTAATTCACCAATTAAAAGAATATTTTGTAATTTTTTTTGTTCTATTTATTAGTATTAAAAATTTTAATATCATTATTTAAAAGAATGATGGAGGCATTTTTATCATTCTTTCAAGAATTTACCGTTGTAAAGATCGCATAAATTCTATAGATCTTTATCAGAATCATGTTTACCAGATAAAGTTTATCAGAATTCAGGTTTAGAGAAAACTGTTGTTAATTACTTTTTTTTTAATTTGAAGATTTATGTTCTCTAAATAATTTAATTATTGTCTTTTAATGTCGATTTCTGGCGTTTTTTGAGTAAACAATTGTTCAGATTTTTTATGTAATTAACAATCATTCCTGCTTTGGATGATGCTAATATTTTTTAATGGTATATAAATCCTATTAATGGGAATATCTTTCTTCTCTTACGGTATTATACCTTTCTTTTAGGGCAAGTATAAAGTCTGAAGAAATAGCAGGAAGAATATAAGGATTGGCTGGAAAAGTATGGTTCTCTCTCTTTCTCTAACTTATTGGAAAGATTTACATGTTGTAGTTTAGCAATGCAATTTTAGTATTTTGTTAGAGATATTAATAATTGCGATGTAGTTATGGCTGAAGCATTTTTAACATTAAATGTTATTTAGATTTTATTAAAAATTCGAGCAAAAATAGGTTTTACTCAATAATTGTAAAGTATTGCACTGTAAATTCATTGAATTCTGTGATGTACCAAAAGGTAAAGTGTATCTTGTATAAAATTTTTCTTTCTATCAAACTTTGATAATTTATGCTTTATGTTTGTGAAAAGGACATTATACGAAAATTAATTTTTAGATTATTCTATTGTGCATGTCTTTTTTAGATTTGACATGTACACTCAAGAGCCAAAACATTATGACCACCCCTACATTTTGCAATGAACTCGCCTGGATGACTTGGATGGCACGTGGTCAGGTGGAAGTGGTATTTAACTGCTGCTGGAGAGTCTGAAGAATAATTCTTTCACTTACTTCTGTGTGTGATGGGAAAGGCTGCGGATCTAAGCGACTTTGATAAAGGGCAGATTGTAATGGCTCGAAGGCTCGGAACAAGTATTTCCGAAACTGCACGACTCGTGGGTTGTGCGCGATCTACAGTTGTTAGTACTTATGCAAAGTGGATGAATGACGGTGAAAGCAGGAGTAGACGACATGGTGTTGGACGTCCACACGCTATCAAAGAAAAAGGTCGTCGGAGACTGCCTCGCATGGTGAAGCAAAACCGGAGCTAGACAGTGGCTCAGCTGACAGCCCAATACAATGCAGGGCCAAGTAGAATAGTATCGGAGCACACTGTTCAGCGGACACTGTTGGATATGGGGCTACGCTACAAACGTCACACTCATGTACCTTTACTGACCAAGCGTCATCGCCAACTGAGCCTGCGCTGGGCCCGGGAACATCGCGACTGGTCCATGGATCAGTGGGAGAGAGTTGCCTGGTCAGATGAATCACGGTTTGTCATGCATCACGCCGATGGCCGTGTCAGGATACGCCGTCTTCCAGGCGAACAGTTGCTTAATCAATGTACAGTAGGTCATACACAGGCCGGTGGTGGCGGTATTATGCTTTGGGGGACGTTCTCTTGGGCGTCTCTGGGACCCGTGGTTGTGGTAGAGCATACCATGAATGCTACAGGGTATCTGAACATCATTGTGGACCAGTTGCACCCTTACATGGCCTCTGCTTTTCAAGTTGGAAATGGAATGTTCCAACAGGACAAAGCCCCGTGTCACAAGGCTAAAATTGTGTTGGTGTGGTTCCAGGAACATGATGCTGAATTCCAGTTAATGTCCTGACCGCCTAACTCACCGGATATCCATCCGATAGAACACCTTTGGGATGACATGAGACGGCAGCTCAGAGTTCAAAGACCACCAATTCGCAACATCTCGGATTTGCGTGAAAGTTGCTTAAACATTTGGTACAATCTGTCTCCGGCCATCTACCAAGGACTTGTGGCATCCATGCCAAGGCGGGTTGAAGCTGTGTTGCGCGCTAAAGGTGGGACAACTCGTTATTGACAGGTGGTCATAAGGTTTTGGCTCTTGAGTGTATCTCGATGTCCAGGTATCCTAATCAGCTTGCCTTTTTTCTGATTTACTATCTACTCATCTTTTACTTTTTGTATTCTTTCTTCTTCTCTTGATGGTAAGCCAAATGCTTTATATAAGTTGTTGCCTTGCGTTAATTAGTTAACTTATTTCTTTATTTTACTTTTGTCGTATGCGAAGTTGTACAAAGAGAAAATATTGCAATTGTCAAAAAAATTTGAACTCAAGATTTTGTCGAATCTCCATGTTTTAGACCTCCTTGAGTCCAAGAAACACTTTTTTTCAGAATTGCGTCTCTCTCGCTGTGAGTACGATGATTCTAAAAATGGTTTGAACTAGACGGATGTCATTACATCAGATTTATAGATTTCTATCAGAGGAAATTCATCTATCCGGCTCTTGCTCTCCGGCTCCGGCTCTTGCTCCGGCTAATAATTACAAAACACAAAGAGCTAGATAGATGGAAGTTTAGCATCTAAAATACAGCATTGTATGAAATTTGAAGTCGAATCCATCTAGGGGCTGACGTGCATGATGGCATGCTGAGCAGGTGGTTCCTTATGGCCTCAAGTGAGTAATGTTCGACTAGTAATCTACCAATGATGCAAATATTCTGCTACTGATCAAGAGAAAGTTCAGTTTCTTTGAAATTGGTAAGAGGATGTGATTATTCTTCCACGCGCTTCAGTTTTATTTGGTAATATTAAAATCACGTTTTGAAATGTTGTTTCATTTTTGAGTGTTGTTTTGAAATGTGCCAAATAATTTTGAACAGAAAACATATATAAAAAATATATTGATGACAATAATTAAATTATTAATCGTTCACCAAACTTCCGCACCACATGAATGGATTGAAATTTGTCCCTCGAAGGATTTAATATGCACTTAGGCTGTTACTTACGGTGGTTTGCTATCGAAAGGAGCTTAGAACTCATGAGATTCCAATCTGCAATGAAATTACTACGAATTTTTCTTAGAGGAGGTGCACAAGTATTGATTGTCAACAAGGTGAATGCCAAAACTATAGTCTGTGTATTTTCTTTAGGCAGTGCTAGGTCACATTTTCTACCGCGTAAGCGGTTGTCTGTCTCATAACGCTGAGGCAGATAACAGTGTCACTTTTTTTTTAACACAGCTCTTAAGGTATTCCGAAGGTAAGGTATTTCCGAAACGTACAAGCTTGGGAAAAAAATAAGCTTTGTCGAAACCATGGCAACGGAGAAGGAGAAAGAATGAAGAGTAGGGAAAACGAGTGTCCTTGAAACGCCTACAAAAATTACACAGACTATAGAAATATCTAGAGACAGTAACTGCCTTAATTGTCTATAACCTGTAGTAGTAACATCGTGAGTTTTGGTTTAATTTACATGTTTAAGAAAAAGAGGATCTTAAATGGTGATTGTATGATTGAAATTTTCCGGATTCTGTATTTTTTATCTCCAATAAAGTAAAAACTTTAACTATACCTGATTATTCTGTATACTTTATAATAGATTGTTAACTTAACCTGATTTTTCTATATATTAATCAGGCTATTTATTAATTTAATCTGATAATTCTAGAACTAAATTTTTTTCATTGTTTATCATTTTTTTCCAATACATAAAAAAATTGTCACAGTTTTTAGCCAAAAAAAAGTTTATTACAATAATTTGACGAGTCTCAATATGCATAAAAAATATTCTCTTTGCAGATTTATAAGTTTAAATTACTTCTCACAAACAGTGAAATTAAATTATGAAAACTGCACACCTTTAACCGCTAGAAAATCAAATTCCACAAAAATTGTAGTTTCTTATAGTGAAATTTAAATTTTCTCATAAAAAAAACAAACTAAAAAAACTTTCTAGTTATTAGAAAAGAGTTGCACTAAAACAGGAGGTAAGACGATAAATGCTAAATACGTTAATTGATTTCAAATTCCACAGACCTACTGTAAATTGTAAATGTTAATAATTTTTTTAACTATTGGATTACACATTAGTTGCTTTCAGTGCTTTAATAGAATGTCCACAATTTAATAATCAACGCAGTTGCAGCTTTCATTCTTCCCACATCAAATTAAAAGGCATTCTTCATAAAATTCCCATTCCCATCTTTTTTGCTTTTCTAAATTTGATTGGTTTTGATCTGATTCTTAAATAACTTTTCGATTGTATTTCACTATGTGACTACTTTTAGCAGATTTTACAAGTTGTCAGGTCCTGGCAAATGACGCAATTTAGAAACAAACATTTAAAATAAGATTAACTCTCATTATATGTTAGGTGCAGTGTAATCATATATTGTTCTTCCGCTAATAAACTACAACAAACCATCAAATCAAACCAGTGCCAACTTCATGAACATTTAAAGCTACCTGATTATTAAAAAACAAATAATCATTGCAGAAACTTGATGGTTTTGTTTGCTTTCCTCTGCCGAGTCAATTTTCAAACGCAAATTAATGATTAGCAATTGATTTCATTTCTCGGCCACACGCTAACTTTGGAACTTCTTTAGGAATATTAAGAAAAATTAGTAATTTAGAAAACCTTTTTTAACTTCTTTTTCGGTAAAAAACGTTGGATTTGCATGAAAATCATTTAATAAATCATTATAATATATCACAAATGTGTTATAACAATGTATGAAAATACCAAAAGAAATCATAAAAATATGTAAATGATAATAATGCATTACAGACAGGAATATTCCGATACAATATATATAAGAATAATACATGACTTAATATAAAACATCATAACAATGCATAACAGGCAGGAATATTCCGTTACAATATATAAGAATAATACATGACTTGATATAACATCATAACAATACATGATAGGCAGGAATATCCCGATACAATATATAATACATGACTTAATAAAACATCATAATAACACATGGCAAATATTATCAAAACATAACTGACTAATTACTACATTAGATATTAAAATTTTTTTTAGATATTAAGTAAAACTGCAAATTCATAAAAAAGTTCTTAGATTTCATAAAGAAAATATGTAATTTTATAATATTTATGTCTGAAAACTTTAGCATAAAAAAATATCTGACGGATTTTCGGAATTCTTTACATGTAAACATATTGCAAAAAAACATTCCCATTCTTTTCTTTGATAATCTTATTTATTTATCCATGATCTTTAATTTGCTCTTTGCTAAGATCGTAACAAAACTATTTTATATATATTATTTACGAAAAAAATTACTCAAAGTGGTGAGTTTGCTCTTGGATAATTAATTTATAAATTAAATTAAATATAATTATTATGATAGTAACAAATAAAAATAATTAATTTCGAAATGAACTACTAAGACATTTATTATTTCATATGTGTATTATAATTTCAAGAAAAAGAAAAATTTATAATCAGCATAAGACATTTATTTATTTTTATTAGTAATCAAGTTAAATTATCAATAATAAGAAAGAAAAGGGCATTGGAAATTTGACAACAATTCACACGTAATATTTTTAACACTCTTCATCTGAATTTGATGAGTTAGGAAGAAAAATCACAAAGATGAATAAATTAACACCAAAAGTTAATAAAATTTCAATAACAGTAAGAAATCAAATTAAAAAAGCTAGGAAAAGCCATAAATTTCATTACAATTTTTCCTTAACTGGGCTTTTAGGGAGGCCTAAATGAAGAAGGCGTGTTACAAAGTAACATGAAAAAGAAGGAATGAAAGGGAAAAAACGCATTCCCCTTCCTTTAGTCACGTATAATGAGATAATCGGCGTTTTTCATGCTGCCTCCCCTTCCAAATTAGCCCTAGAAGATGAATGGGGAGCAACGGGGAGTGTTGAAACTTTTGGACATTGTTTTTAATTATAGTGATCGAGATACTTTAAAGGCCACAGCTCCCCTGCAATTATCGCTCCATTTTCCTGTTGATACGAAATTGGAGCTCCACAATTAACTGGATTAGGGACAAGAATTAGGAGGAGAAAATAATAATAAAAAAAAAATGAGTCTGGGATTCGTCTTTTTCAATGTGAAATGTTTTCTTGTTGTGAGATGGCTGAATACGACGAAATAAATGGAGTCTAGAAAATAATCGAATTTTGAACTTCTGAAGTGTTTTAGTTATGATATCGTGAAAGTTGATTTGTAAATTATAAAGAGACGGAATTAAAAAAAAATCCTCTTGGCAAGATGGAAGGCAAAGGTAGATTCCTTTACGTCCGAGATTTTTACGTTTCTAACAACATATTCCAAACCAGTTAAAATTCAAACAAAATTACTCTAGATATCCTGGTCACAAGATATACAAGCTTTAGAACGAAAGGTGGCTTTGGATTCTAGGCCCATGATCGGTGAAGAACTGAAGAAATTTTTCCCGAAGTCTTTTCATAAGAACCGTTGCAATAGGTTATCTTCCTATAGGAATTTACCTAAAGCAGACATTTTGGATCTGCAAAACCTTTTTTTGCATATTCTTTTATGAAGGTGTAATTTAACTGCTCCACCCCGCCTCCTCTCGAATAAAATTGTGAACCTTGAGAAAATATTGAATGCCATAAATACACAGATTTTTACTTTCAGTGTTCAGCTCATGCGATATGTGTGCTTTCTAGTATAGTAAACAGTATACATAAAAGTATGCAAATCTGTAAGAAAATCATATATGATGTCCACGTTATAAATTTTACAAAAGAAATCCAATTATCTAATAGAATAGGATAGAATTGATGTCCTCGTTATCTAAATATTGTTCAAAATTAAATTGTCAATTTTTCAGCCTCCCTCGTACAGCTTTTAAACGGACGAAATAAAACAATAATTTCTCAAATGATTTTTTTTTTTTTTCAGATTCATAGTGATCATTTGATTTCCGGCCACACCTGTATGAGGTACATAAAATTTTCTTGGTACAACTATTTTGAAATATAGTGCAAAAGCAAATTCGTAAATGCTCGTATTTTTATTGGAAATTTACCTGTCCTTATGGGCAAAATGAATTTTTTGTTCATTATACACCATTGATTGTGGAACACCATTTTTGAATTCCTCTTAGTATATTCAACTGTTAAAATTTTTTTAACAGTAGCAATTAACTGTCCAATTTAAACTGGACTCTATCAGTGCCCGAGTATTATAGAGAAAGTTCAGTATTGTTAAAAATGAACAGTATATTATGAGTATAAGGGGAAAAAATGTAAAATGGAACTTTTTCCCTAGCCTTTTGTTCCTGAGCATGAACTCTATCTAATAATGAGCCAATGTGTACATTTATTCTTATTTATTTTCTTTCGCTTATTTATTTATGTTTTCCTCTTTCTAAAAAAAAAATCTTCTTTTTTCTTTTCATTATTTTTTTCTGTTTATTTTTCTGTTTTCTAAGTTTAAATTGCCTAACTTTAGTAAATTTTATTCTTCACTAATTATGCTTTAATGTTATTGTTACTGTGTAATATTATTATACAGACTCTACTGCTTGATTCATTCAGAACTCCTCCGCATTTTCTTTTTATGTCTTCCTTTATTTATTTATAAATAAAGGAAAAAAATTTCATTATTATTATTATTTTTTTTTTTTTTTGGCTATACCTTTAGCCTTCTTTGTAACCAACACATATGCATATGAAGTTGAATGGTTAGTCCTATGATAGTTATTTAAATTCTTTTTTTAATTTTAATTATGAGCTAATTACCGGTATAACGCCAATTTCGGCACACACCTATTCATCATCAGAATACGATTTTAAAGAGTTACTGCAAAATAATCTTCAACATTTTGTGTTTTTCTTAGACTGGATACTGGATAAAATTCATGAATAGTAAACTATGGAAACATAAGATGTCTCAATTTATCCATCACATAATGTTTCTACAGTTTGTCCATCTGGAAGTGATAATATTAAAGATTTTCTGCATGTAATAATTTGCCATTGAATAAATAATGGTTTATAAGTCGGTGAACTATATGAAATCAGATTCAGAATGTAAGATACAGTTTTCAACGACGCGTTTATAATGCTTTTAAAGCTGTCTGTATAGCAATACTATTAAAAGTGACAGTGATGCCAAAATGGGACATTTTTTTTTTAAATCGCATCAACATTTTTGGAAATTAAAATTATTTTTATAAGACTAAAAGTGTTTTCATTCTGTGATTTCAAAATTTATATTATAAAGCGAATGTAATTCAAAATGTTGATTTATGAAAAAATATATATATATTTTCATTTTTACAAAATCCTAGCAAATAAAAACAAAAATTTTAATTATTTTTCTAGTAGAGGAAATATTTAATTTTTTTAATAATGTATAATGTATTTTATAAAATAAACAAACTAAGAACAATTTTCTTTATTACTTATTATAGATACAAGTATTGCTTTTCATTTTTATTTAAAAAATTAAGAAAAGAATAATTAGTGAAAATGATTTTAGGAAAGAATACAAAGAAGATAAAATTTATTCGAAGAAAGCGTGCAAAAGTATAGAGGTTTACTTGGAATAAATTAGGAAAACATGAAAAAAAAATTAAATTATTTCTTTTACTATAGTGCAATGTATCCTTAATGTCAAGTTAGGATTAATGTCAAAGTTACATATCTAAACATTTGATTTCAAAATCCCATTTTGTACTTGAGCATTTATCCTGTTTTAAGTTCCTTATATCACGATAAAGTAGTTCCTACTTATTGATTGAGAAGTATCTTGATCAGTGTCAAAGTTACATATCTAAACATTTGATTTCAAAATCCCATTTTGTACTTGAGCATTTATCCTGTTTTAAGTTCCTTATATCACGATAAAGTAGTTCCTACTTATTGATTGAGAAGTATCTTGATCAGTGTGTCGCTTGAAGCCAAATGTTATTAAATTTATTATAGGTATGTGAAATTAAATTCTACAAAATATTTTAAAAGCACTGAAAATTAGCTTGACAGCACACTTAATTTTTTTAAAGACAGTCATTGGATAAGAAATATAAAAAAAATATTTTTTGAAGTAGGAGTAATTTTTGTTAATAGGAATATGAAAAAATATCATTATTTATTTTTATTTATTATTATTCTTTCAATATTGAGTCTATTAAAACATTTTTATCAATCTTTGAGAGGAGAAAGATGGACGCTGTTAACATTTCTCATTTAAATCAAAATAATTCTCAGTTAATTAGTTGCAAATCAATTTTTACTTCCTTTTTATTCATCATGCTTTGTGATTAAACGATTTAAAAATATTATGATCATGAATGAATTAAAAAATGAATTAAATGAATGAATTAAAGTCATACACGCACGTTAAGTTAAGAAATAAATATAACAATTGATTGTTCGTTTAAAATTAAGCACAAATATGTCAATAAAATTTTTGAATGTCTTCTTGTCAAAACAGAATATATTTCTTATCCGTTCTTGAATCTTACAGATAATCACTAGAATAATTTATGATATATAAACATAGAAAACAAGAATTAGAATTTCCAGCTCCAGTTTTGTCTCTAAAAGTTTTCAATAGATGGCGCAGTTTGCACATGGTGAAATATTCATTTCTTTAAAATTGTGCTGAAATTTCGAATGCAGTTTCGACACTCAATGAATAAATGCCACAAAAGCTGATTTATCTGTAAAAGTTATTGATAAAAAAAGTAAATATTAGAAATTTTATTTCTATAATGTCTTACTTAATCACACTTTTTATTTTTTTACTGTCCATCTATGATTGTTAGAAACGTGCAGATTTTCCAAATAGATGATTGATTCTAAAAAAATGAATTATGCTGCTGTATTTCAAAACATATTATTAAATGCTAATTAAAATACTTTAAAAGTAATAAAATATAAAAAGGAATCATAAAATTTTCCAATGGAGAACATATTATTAATAACAATTATGTAATGTGGAATCAACTCGAAAATATCATCACTCGAGAGCAAACAATTGTTTATCAATTATTGTGAAATAAGTATTTATGCACTTTGAGCAATGAAACGCATTCTGAAATAAGACATTTCTTTTAAATTAAAAAAAATAAAAATAAAATAAAATAACGTTGCTTCTCAAATTTGATTATTGCGATAGAAGTATTCTACCATGCAACAGATTGAAATATATGTTCAATTATATTTTAAAAAATTCAGACACATTTTACAGAAATGATCCCAATAAATATAATATAGTGCTTATATCTGTCTATATCCTTTGAATATAATTGATTTTAAACTAAAATGGTCAATTCTTCTAGAAGTTTTGAGAATTTAATTATTTTTTTTTTTTCCTGCCCTCTACAGTATCTTAACTTTAATGAAAAGATTGAAGATCAGTGATAGTTAAAAGCTATAATGATTTCGATGCATTTAATTAAATTTAGTAAAAAAAATGTAGGTTATTACTTGAGAAATAAAAAAAAAATATGTAGAATAAATTACTGCAAACAATAATTGATATATTTAATATTTGTTTATTATTGTTTGAAGCCAAAGATTATAATTATTTTTAACTTCTCGAAACTGAATTTTTGACTAAAGTAAATAATGAAATATATAAATAACTTTAAAAAGTGACCAATATTTTAAATAACAATAACTGAATTAATAAATTTATTTAATTTATTAATTCAGTTATAATAAATTTATATGCAGATATCTGAAATTTCCTTGCCGTTTGAAGTCGATCAATCATAACAGCTCCTTGAGATTCAATTTTTCCTAATTCTTCCATTTAGGAAATTCATTCACGATCATTTCTCGCCATTCCCTTTCTTAGTCCATCCATTTTGGCCGTTCGTTCACGACCATTTCACGCCATTTCATTTTTTTAGACTATCCATTCAGGTCTGTCATTCGCGGTGATTTCACACCAGTTTCTCCTCAACTCCCTCCCGCAATCAACGTTTTTCCAGAATATATCGTAATCTGCAGTAATCTTCACACATCTCAAACCATACATATCCATCGATTTCTGTTTACTAATGCAAATGGAAGGATAAAAATTCAGACTGCTTGTATATTCAAAATCCCGCTCCAAGCCGTGCCAATTCTCACCTGTTTTTCGATGATAGAAGATGAATTTTAGAAAAGATACCATTATATTGCTGTGGCGTGGATAGATCGACAATGTCCAGCTTCAAGAGATGAAGCATTTCTTCAAATGTTTCTTCTATAACTATAAAAACTCTGAATAAGAAATTCAAATTCGCTGAAACAAATTTTAGATTATCATCCACCAAAATGTTATTTTTGTGTATCTATTTAAATTATGCTTGATTATTTATAGAGTCTACTTTTACTTGATTACTTATATTTTGTCTGATAATTAAAAAAAAAATTTTAAAACCCTCGCCATTGCGAAACGTCTTCGATCAATTCTAGTCAATCCAAACATTGAGGTTAAACTAAACCAAATATCTGTCTTAAGAAAGTACAATACCTTTTAAAATGTTACACAATGTTACGCTGTGTTCTTAAACATTGCATCTTCTTTTAAATTTTTTAAAAGAAGTTATACTCAATCTTATTTTTTATATATATCTTTCGGCGGTGGACAAGGACAGCATAATAAAATGCAAAAAAAAAAAAAAAAATGTCCAGAAATATGGGGTCGAATTACCGCATGTCCATGAAATATCGTGCCTCCTATGGCAGGGATTGCACCATAGTCAGTGATGATCATTACAATTCAATCATAGTTTTCACTTATTGCTGTCCTGATCATTTCATTTAACTGTGTGCCTTCAGGTAGGTCGGTGTGGGTCAGATATATTTCCTAAATTTTAAAGTGGCGTTAATGTTTTTTCTTGTAAAGATATGCTCTTAAATGACTGAGGGAAAAGTGAAAATTTGAATTAACTTTTAATTAAGTTAAGACTTTATTAGAATTTTGAAAAAGCCTTTCTTAGTAAACACCTACAACATCAGTAATAACTATGTGCGAATAATGATGACTTTAAATTCAACTTATCACTCAACAGAGAATTGTGCTTTGTGTGGTGTGTATCTCGTTGCATTCTGTTTGGATAATTTATGCAACGCACAATTTGCTACAAAAAGTGATCAAACCGAAAAAACATTATCATTGGTAAAGTGGCCCATAATTAAATTCATATAAAATTTTTCTAAAAATATTGAGTTTTCTTTGGAACTAAATTAGACTCTGGTGTCATTATATTTTTTTAAAAAGGGAATATTTGGGAAAAAAATGTCAAAACTCTAAGTTTAGAAGCTCTTTGCCTATAGAATTAAATTTTGAATAAATTCCTGAGTTTCGGATGCAAACCTTCACATTAAGATTCTTTGGACATTACTCGCCAGGGTACTCTTAGTTAGTGAATTCAAAGCATAGGAAAAGTTGAGTGGGTTCTCTTTGAAACATTCCCCCGATCGATGGCGCCCCCTTTCAAAGAAGGGGGAGAAAACAGAAGAACACAAAAGAAGAGGAGGGGGGGGGGAGAAAAAGAAGAAGTGAAAAAAAAAGGCAGCGATTTGCATTCACTTTCGCTGATTTGTTTTATTCAACAGTCGCAGAAAAGAAAGAAAGGATGCCTCTCCAGGGAATTGGAAAGGACAAAATTCTAAAAGCATTCAGCCCCGGATAATTATCGGGGCGGAGGTGTTTGGGCTTAATTGAAAAAAGGACGCAAACCTTGCGGAAGGTATCAAAGAATAGGATTGGGACTAATTTAAGAGAAAAATAGGATCCAGTTGTATCATAGTTGTAAAGGGTGTTTTAGGGTATATTTTTATCATTAATTTTGATTCAGTTGAAAAATTATTGCTGTGAATGTGTTAATAGAATAACATAAGGTAGAGTAATGATATTTTTATTTATTGAAATTATTATTACAGTGAAAGTTGTTCAATGGTATATTCATGGAGACATTATAAAAATTCAATTTATTCAGACATCCAAATAAGGGAAAACATGATCTAAAAATAAATGTAGCAACAGAAAATAAAAATCTTTTTGACTAAAAAAGACATCAAAGGTTTATATTTAATGTTTTTACAAATGTATAATACGTATTAAAAGAATAAAACGTTAATACAAAAATAATACATACCTAATAAGTAGACAGATAGCTGGTTTCGTAAATATATAAACTAATAATACCTATACTTTAAAAATTAATAATTTAAAAGTGTAGTTTTAATAAAGAAACTATACGCTGTTTTTAAATGTATCAAAAGAAAATCTTGTAAAATGAGTCATATAATTAGCATCTAGCGCCTTCATTGATTTTTTTTAAGTAAGAATTTTTCATTGATGATTTTTTTAATTAGAAACCTTGCCAAAAAATATTAAAAAAAAGGGATACGTTTGGTACGAGAGAGGAGTTATTAACCAACAAAAATAATTTAGAAAGTCATGCATTATAACTTTTATATTTTTAGTTTTAACTTCAAATTAACTAAAATAACTCCGAATAATCGATAGCAATTTAACATGGTGTTACTAGGATATTTAGAAAACTAATATTTAAATAAATAAAAACTGCTGTATTTAACGGAGGGGAACCGAACTAATTGTATAAAAATATAAATAACAGAATATTTTCTAAAAATTTCAAAATATAAACGTAATACATAAGTAGAATATAGACACCTCACATTGCACAAGACGCTCATTTGATACCAAAATATAAGTTTCACGTGACCATGAATTGATTCTCTTGGCAGTGAAATTGAAATATTTTTTTTTAAATTCACATTTGTATGCTTAGAAGTATCAGTATGCTCTCGTATTTGATGATTTCTTTTCATATTTATTTCTTTTCATTTTTTAAAGACGATTTATTTGATGAATGATATTAATTTTTTCTTCTTCTCTACTTCATTGTGTTATTAATTTCATTTTTTCCTCTTATATTCGTCAATCGATTCGTAATAATAAACCACCGGAAATATTTCGTCTGCTCGTTGCCTTGGAAACAAAACAAATATAAGAGATAATTATACAGTTGATGACGACTGTCTCACACTTGTTAATCTTGATAAATACCTGTCTCTAAATATAACCTTATTTCTTCATTGTTGTTTTCATCTACAATACGCATTGTCTTTAACCCAAATTTTCCTTTTTATCGCCAATTTTGAAATAAAAAGAAAAAAATTAATTTCATAAAGAAGGTTAAAAAAGTAGAATTTTAAGAAAAAGAAATAAAGTTTAAAGGATATTGGAATCCCTAGTTCTAGATACCTTATGACAATAATGTTTCAGTTGAAATTCGTCTGCTAATGGATCTTCTTCAAAATTTACTCTTAATTTTAACAATGGTACTTGCTATCGAAAACAATATCACTGTATTGCTTATGTGCATAAATATAATAACTGAAATTTGGAAAATTTTACTCTAAAACATGCTTAGGAACATATTTAAAGTTTAATTAAAGGAAGAAACAGCGCTTGAGATATAATTGATATCATTGCAAAGCTAATATTATGAGTTTTATATTGTTTAAAAATAATTTTCATGCAATATATGTTCCGAACGAATTGAGAGAAAAAATTTAACATGTCAATGAATTTCGAAACAAAAAATTTTTTTTAAATTCTTGATTGACCTTGTAGAGTATTTGGAACAATTTTTCCTTGTCGATTTTTCGTAAGTGGCAATTTGTGCATAGTATTCTGCCTATCAATGATAACATCTTCATGCGCAAAAACATATAAAAAGCCTCATTTATCCTTTAAGACTGAGTTTTTAATATATAAACTAAAAATCTAATATATAATTATATAAACTACATAGTTTATATAATATGTTTAGCTTACATTTCAGTCTCGAAAGTAAAAGAAAATGTATCTCTGTCTGTTGGCACACTACGGTTGATTGTTTCATCTAGAGCTACCAAACGTAGCATATATGTGCTTTGGAGGTTAAGGATGGTGCACCTAGGAAAGATTTCTTTTTGAAATTTTAATTGATTAAAATTAAGCTTGAATATAAGATTTTGCCGCTACCGAAAATATTATTCTGTGAAATGTTTTTACACTGTTTCAAAATTATAAACATTGCCTTTCTAATGAGAGTAATTTAAAAGTTGTACACATTTTTTTTTTTTTTTTTGCTGCATTTTGGGAATTAACTCTTCTTTTTTTTATTTGCTTTATTTAGAACAATTGATTGCATTGCTCTCCTGAAATTTAAAGCCGTATAGTTTACAAGAGACATAAAAATATGCAGTAATGGAAGACTTAAAAATGGACCAACTGGACAAATTTTAATAACTCTATATCATGAGACTAGTCTCCGTTAGGAAAGATCACTAATACAATGCACAAAGCAAGTATAAGACTATTAAAATAACACGAATTTTATATTTGATAGTTTGATGCTAAAAAACAGTTTGTTGCCGGAATCATGGGTATAGGTTATGTCTAAGAGATTTAATTGAAATTAAATAAAATTAATAATTTGTAGACGGAATCATGAGCTTAAAGTTACGTGTAAGAGATTTAATTAAAATGAAATACAACTATTAGTTTATTGATGGAATCTTGAACATAAAGTTATATCTAAGAGATTTAATTGAAATGAAATACAGCTATTAGTTTATTGATGGAATCTTGAACATAAAGTTATATCTAAGAGATTTAATTGAAATGAAATGCAACTACTTGTCAATTGATAGAATCGTGAACATAAAGTTATATCAAAGATATTTAATTGAAATGAAATACAACTATTAGTTTATTGATGGAATCTTGAACATAAAGTTATATCTAAGAGATTTAATTGAAATGAAATACAACTGTTTGTTTATTGGTGGAATCGTGAACATAAAGTTATATCAAAGATATTTAATTGAAATGAAATACAACTATTAGTTTATTGATGGAGTCGTGAACATAAAGTTATATCTAAGAGATTTAATTGAAATGAAATACAGCTATTTGTTTATTGATGGAATTGTGAAGATAAAGTTATATCTGAGAGATTTAATTGAAATGAAATACAACTATTAGTTTATTGACGGAATCATGAACATAAAGTTATGTCTAAGAAATTTAATTGTAATTAGATACTAATAATATCGCTGCAAAACTTGAGGGTCCCCAAAGGAGATAAGTAAGGAGTAAGGAAATGAAGCCACAGCACCACAAAAGTTCACTATTATTAGTTACTGTTTTTCTGTCATTTACATTTTTATTAGCATTTTGACGCTATTAGATTGACACCATTAGGATGATTCATATTAACAATGGATAGAAAGGAAAAGGAAAAATAATGCAGATTTGATATCTTTCATAATTTGAAGCTCAAAAAATATTTTCTTATAGGCATCATCAGCATTAAGCTCTGTTCCATGTACAAGAGTTTTAATTGAAATTAAACACAACCAATATTCTCCATGAACCAGTTGGTCGCCAAATGCGGCTGATTCTTAATAAAGAAAAAGATATGAAATAAAAACTATTTCTGGATATAATTTATTTTTTTTAGTCACTAACAATTAATAACTATTCTCACGCTCTAATTACAGCTGATCTAAAATTTCTTAACAGAAAAAAAAAAAAAAAAAACACACTCTTTAGCGTCACTTAAAATTTCTTTTCTAACGTCACAAACTAAAGCTCATGCTGAATCTTAGATTCAAAAATCCTCTGAAGCAGACTTACACTGATCAATCCGTTCGATTTCCTCTTCAGAGTATATTCGTATTCAGCTCAGTCTGGGGATGAGTAAATACTTGCTATGTCGGAGGCCAGAGACAAGAGAGCTCCCGCCATAACCCCATCAATCATCGGTAGTAGGGAGAAAGTGAGGGGGGAGACGTAATTCAGAAGTGGGAGGGAGGGAACCGAAAAAAAATCATAACCATAACACATGTCATGATTGTCGGAAGTGGAGCGAAGTTGTTACATCTCTTCTGTGTGTCATGGTCATCACTTTGTTAACAATTTATTTACACTAGTTTCAGACACGAAGTTTTTGAAGAAAGTCTGGCAAAGAGAAAAGTGGAGCTATCATTCAGTAATTTGGAAAGTTAAAGCTTCTCATTTATCAATATGTTATTTAAAAAGTCATTCGTCATTTTTTGTAATGAGCTGAATGGGTTTCAGACAGAAAATTTCATAATAGAAATCTCAAGTCTGGACTTTGGAGAAAAACAGCCTCGCTCAGTTGTAAACAATTTTAGTCAGAGTTTTACGAATTTGATAATTTATCACTAAGAAATAAACAATAGAAATGTTCTCACCTATTGAATTTCTTGTATGTTAGCATAGTTTGTAGCACAGCTGTATGTTGTGTTCCATAGAAGAAACGTAGATGCATTTCTGACGAAATCTATTCTTTCAATTTTAATTGAAATTTTATGCATACTATAATTTTTGTGTCAAGACGACAAACCAAATTTTAATTATTTAGCTTGTTGCGTAATTCAGTTCCCATATCTACGAATGGGCAGATAGTCAGTATGTAGAGCTTTTAAACATCTGCTCATTTTACAACCTTTATTTTTATTTTTAAAATTACCTCTTAATTAGACAGCACAAACCAGTGGTCTCCCCAAAATTTTCTCGCATACTCTCTAGCAAAATTTTATGCCAGAGAACACTTTGCATGGCAATGGCGTACAGTAGCTGCGGAATATTAACTTTTGACATGGATTTAGCATTTTTACTGAATCTATCTGGTCATCCTTGGCTAGCTTTTTTTTGGCGATTAATCCCTGGCATGGGGTTAAAAGTACCAGAAATCGAATTTGGGCTTTAGACACTTTTTCTCAATAAATTGAAACAAAAATTGGATACAAGACTGCACTTGTAGTCACAAAATCCCAAATCTAATTTGACATATTTAAATCTTTGTATTTTTGAATGATGGCGTTTATATGTTTATGAAAGTACAAATCGACAGACGATCTACAAAGAAGACAAAATATCCAAATATGGCTTAACGATCGTATACTAAATTTCAACCCTTTAGCTCAAAGCGTTTTTGAATTATTTTTGTCAAAGCACAGACATACATTTCCCAAAAATGTGTTTTTCGAACTGAAGGAGGTTTAAAATGTGGAGATTCGTCAAAATCTCGAGTTCGATTTTTTTGACGATTATACTTTCTCTACACTATGCATACAAGAAGGTAAAAATGCATTTAATATCGTAGCAATAATGTGTATAAATCCAATTAAATAAATTCGAGTATAAATCCAAAAGCTAAAAGAACGAAAATTATTGTAAAATATTCTTGAAAATATCTTAAGAAATTTATATTTTGAGAAGAAAATAGCATAGATATAAAATTGGTACTCCTAAAAATTTACTTTTTTAAATTTTCAAAATGTTGTAAAAATAATTTTATATAATAGTATGAGCTGAAGGTTATTGAATTGAATGAGGTTATTGAATGAAGCATGTTAACATTTCGCTTAATTTTTAATTAAAAACGTAATTAAAATTATGAAATTGTTTCTAAGAAAGTACAAACTACCTAAAAATTTATTGTATTCTATATTTTGTAATTCTAAGTCCAATATTTTGTCCTATAAAGCAATTTCAAAGAATTTTTTACAAACATATTATAATTATATCATAATTAAATAATTATAATTAATTAATTCTCTCTATATATATGCATTTAAGTATTTATTTCATGCAGTCTAATTATACTCTTACACAAGCATTAAAGGAACGCCATAAAATGGAAAAGGGTATTTAGAAAACCCAAACAGGACTGATTAAAGAATAAAACAGTTAAAAAGAAATGCATATTTTTGTTAGAACATAGTTAGCACATACATATTTTTTTCATCATGCATCTTAGAATTTTCAAATGGTGTGCTTGTTTATAAACCAGTTTACCATATGCCAAATTTTAATATAATAATTCTCTACATAATTTCTTTAATTAGTTATATTATGCGATGCAATTATTCTTTTATGAGGACATCAAAGCAAAACCAAAAAAAGAAATTTTGAAAACATATATAGGAATGATTAAAGGATAGAACAATTAAATGTATAAAATAAAAATTAATTGTGTATTAACTAATTAAAACATGTTTTGGTTAGTATATGCATATAATTTGCATCATTCATGTTGCGATTTACTCAGAATAATTTCCTAAGTAATTTCAATGCCATGACAATACTTTTATCATCTATTCTTCATCCGGAGGTTAAGAATTTTGAGTTCAAGAACTCCGTGATCCATCCTTCTAATTGACAGAGAATACGGCAATTTATAATCCTATAAAATAATCTAATGCAACAATATTTATATTTATTATTATAATTTACCTCTCTCTCTCTCTCTCTCTCTATACATATATATATATATATATATATATATATATATATATATATATATATATATATATATATATATATATATATATATATATGTATATATATATATATATATATATATATATATATATATATATATATATATATATATATATATATATATATATATATATATAATTCCATTTTTTCTATTTAATTAATTCAACACGAGTTCTAAAATTGCTGAATCGGCTAAGAGCAGACAAATTTCCAAACTCCGAGTGAAGGGATAAAAAAAAAAAAAAACTGTCTAACAAACACATTCTTTTAAAGGATCCCTGTGTTTCCCTTGTCTAAATCTGCGCGTATAGAGAAATCCCTACCAAAATTTCATTATATATAAGCAATGTGAACATTATTTTCCCTCTCTTTTATCTTCTGCTTTTGTGTCGCGCTGTGAACGGACGTTCCTTGTCCGTGCCTCCTGAGATGAAAATAAAGCGAACTTAAAAATTCTAATGTGTCTTTCTGTCTTCGAAACTGCCTTCTGTTTTCAAAAAATTGTGTTTTTTACATGTATTTACTAGTCGTCTTTGGTGATTTTGGTGATCAGCTAGTTGGTTCTCTATAGATATTGCTCATTTTTAGTTCCACTTAAATCATTTAAACACATTTCCATATTTAAATATATTTCCATTCCTTGTCCATTCCACCAAATTGTCAAGTATTAAAGTCATGTTACTTTAATTGCGCTGTATATGTTCTCTTCATTGTGTAGATGAACCTTTCTGATGGAGACCAGTCCCATGATATCACAATGCTATTAAAAATGTAAATGTGCGATTCACCTATCTTCTGAATTTTTCGGTATTTTAACTTCTTACTTAAAAATCTGTTTTGTAAATTGCACAGATATTGAACAGAAAGCTTCTTCTTTTGGTTTCAACAATGGAAAATAATCATGCGAAAGCATATGTCATGAAACAATGAAAACGGTTTGAATTTCAGGGTCTATTGTTAAAATTTAGACAAAAAAAAATTTTAATGGCCAAAATTTGAAAAGTTTTGCATGAATATTATATAAAATCATTAAAAGGACATTTTTTTTAAAAAAAATTTTTAACGATGCAAAATTAATTTTTAAATAATTTGAAAAATGTGTATGCGCATATAAATGTACCAATGTTCATAATCCCACTCTCCAAGATATATATAGGCTAAATTTGGTAGGTTTTTCAAACGATCTGGCCTGTAGAGCATCAATGCCCACATATTCACTTTATTATTAGTAAAGATTTTTTTCTTTAAAAGTTTTTGATTTAAGGCAATCTAATTATTATATAAACGAAATTTAAAGAAAAACTTAAAGATAATAAACGTGGAGAGGGTATTTGAAAAACAGGAATGACTAAAGGACAAAACACTTTAGAGGACGTATACCTAAACACATGCCTTCAGTTGTTATTCCGTTAAAAAAGAAATATATCTAAACATATGCCTTCAGATGTTTTTCCGTCCAGACGACTTGGCAAAAAGTTGAAAATCCAAAAGGGAGATCCCACCAGCATGTCTCATACCCTGGCAGCCGCTCAACGCATCTGCAGAAGCATGTGAACTCAATTAACTGTTTCAGGCCTGATAGTTAAAGTGCAAATCTTGACTGCGTGGCAGGACAGGAGGGAAGGGAGATCGGGCAAGGGTCGGGGTCTCTTATCGGGGGTGTCGAGAAAATGATTGATCGAATTCGGCGGGGATGAAAGGCAAAGGGGTGCAGCGCTTCAGGCTTTTCCTTATACCTACGCTATCTCTTTTGGGAGGAGATTTTGCTTTTTTTGTTTCATTGCACGGAAACCACTGGTAAACCATGTAACTGACCTTGTAGAGGAATAAATAAGAATAGAGGGGGTTTCATTCAATGTTCACCCGTGTTTCGCCTGACTTACCGAGAAGGACTTTTACGTTGCAAATTTTGGTAGAATATTGCTAGCTAACTATTCCATGCAGAATTTGAGTTGTGAAGAAAGGTTATTGATAGTTTATGTTTCCTTTGCTTTTTAAAGTAAAAAATTTCATTACTATTGCTTCGTTTTTTTTTGTACTTTATTAAGTAATGAATGTAACAATGCGAGAATTTGAAATATTTCGGCATACATTATATTTGAAAGTTCCTACGCAAACAAGGAATTCTTATTGAAAAAAATAAATTCATTTCATCACTATCCATTTTTATCTACCAAGTAGTTTGCTGTGAAACTTGGTTGTTTTATTTCAATTAAATCTTTTATGCATAATTTGATGTCAATTATTCTCTGAACAAAATATTTTTAAGTATTAAATTGTAATGGACATTAAGGCCGTGTTATTTTAATAACTTTATATCCGTTCTATTATGTATGTGAACCGTCTTAATGGAGTCAAGTCCCATGACATCATAGTGCAATTAAAACGTTAAGTCTCCCTTTTGTCCATCATCTAAATGTCAGGGTAATGTAACTTCACCTTCTTATTAACATGTAAAGATACAGATATTAAATGGAAATTTTCTTTTATTTCCCACTAAATTTTTTTCCAGAATAGAAGGAAATTATACTATTAAATGTTTGAAGAAACAACGAAAAAGATTTGAATTTCAGTGCAATATTGGAATGTATTATAGATGATTACAAATAAAAATATTTTTAAATAATTAGCAAAATTCAAGAGAAAAAAATGTTCAACAGTTAAATTGCTATCATTAAAAAAAATTTTAATTTGAAAATGGTGTAAAATTCTTTTTATGCATTTATTTTTTGAAGTTATCATGGGGAAAATCGAAATTTCGTTTAATATTTAATTGACTAAAATTCTAAATTAAAATTTTAAAAAATAGTTTGCTTCGAAATACACATTCCCGTCCTTCAAAGTATATTTATACGAAATTTAATAGATATGGATCAAGCAAAGAGTACCAATTACACACGTATATTCGCAATCATACACACACACACACGCACAGATTTCTTTTATTATTAGTATAGTTTGTGGTTCAATTTTAACCCTTCTATTTAGAATTTTTTTAAATTGCTATTAAGATGTAACCTTAGTTTTACCTGGACCTTACTTAATCTTACTTTGCTACTGGAATTTTTATTTGTTTGCAGTTGCAATATTATTATTTTTTTTAATATATTGATTGGTAAAAATGATGTGCAGCATGAATCAGAGTAAATTCTGTTCCTTGTAAATCTCAGGATATGCAGCTGAAGAGTTAATAAGCTCAGAAATATTGATCTTTTAATAAGTATATGTGCATTAATTTTTTACGAATGAACAGGTTCAATTTCAGTTTAAATATTATAGAATTCCTCTTAACAAAAGTATTAATCGATAAAAAAAAATCTATTTTATTCTACAAAAAAAGAACTTAACATTTGCAAATTCGTTGTTACTTTCGATTTATAATTATATAAAACACGCTGAAATATTGAATTTCAAACAATTTTAGAGAAAAAAAAAAAAACATCAGCAAAATGTTATTCTTTACTATATGAATTTAGTGTTTCTAAGAGATAAATTCCAATAATTATCTGAATAATCCTCCCGTTTAAAATTTTAAATATTATATTTTCTATAATTAAACTGATTGTTTTAATCATAGCCATGATTATGTTCGCACAAATGAATAGGTTTATTAATTTAATAGGGAAGTATTAATGCATGCCCGAATAAATATTATGTAAGTATAATTTCATACTATTTTCAGTATATTAATATTCATTCACATAAATGCTTTATAATATTAAAAATAAATAAATCCTTAAAACCCCCCCCCCCCAAAAAAAAAGGATCATATGTGCAGAAATTAAAATAAGGTCAGTGTAAAACGTTTCAGAAAGAAATGTAACAAATTTAACTTTACAATGCATAGATAAAATTCTCTTTAGATAAAATAATATAATGTTTTAAATTCTATTAAATTTTCTTTTTTAAAAATGCTGTTAATTATTCTAATGTCCTTTAAAACTTTTAAACACTTCACGATGAATTTTAGAAATATGAATTTTTTTTTAATTATGAAGAGGAAGTTTATGACTAAAAAACTCATAGAAAAATCTTTTTTAATTCGAAAATGAGTTAATATTTTAGTACTAATTAGTCATTTTTTATAATTTTTTTGAAATTATTCTTAATTATAGCATATAAAAATCATTATAACATATATGCATAAAAATAATAACATGCATATAAAAAATGTTTTCAATAACATTGCAATATGTATGCGTTTAAATACAATTTCTAAATCAATGAAAATTATTTTTGTAGAACTTAATAATAGAAAAACTGTGCAGAAATATATTTTTAAAAGCTATTTTTTTAAGCTAAGATGATTTAAAAATAGTTTCCGTACGGTAATACGTTGTTACGTTAAAAAAGAAATTAATTTTTAGTTAAAGATATATTTAAATTTGGAAACAACTTTACAGAGGAAGAAATTATCTACACAGTTTGGGTAACTTTAACTTCAACGGTTCGTCAGGTAGAGCATTTCTGACAATTTTTTAAAATTAATTCTCCCATCATGCATGACTCAGTTAAAAAAATACCAACCTATATGCATTATTATGCTGAAAAGAATCAGGACTTGTGTTCGCTTTCTTTGTAATATCAAAGCATAAATTTCAAAAATTGTCATTCATTCATCGAGGAGGGAAACAACTAAACTCTTAACTGATTGGGCTACATTTGTAGAATTGAATTCTCAAAGAATATATTAAATCGAACAAAATTGATACAACAAATTCTTTAGGCAATCATAAAGAAATACTATATTTCCAGAGAAAACTACTCCGATTTTAAAGGAAAACCAGAAGCGTTTCCAGTTCTGAATTAAACTGAGGGAAGGGGGGGGGGGGCTTGCAACCGCAAACACAGTAAGGGGTAGACCGTGAAGCAAGCCAGTGGTTATGGATGGCTCCTTCAGGAAATCACCACAGGAAGTAGTCGATAAGATATTCGAGATCTCCAGTTTGTGAAGTTTCAGATATCCGCCACTTCAACCTTTCCCAGTGGGGTTTTCTCTTCTTCCCAAACATTTATCCACTAAGTAAGACAGTAGAATGGCTTCATCAAAAGCTTGACGGGGGGTAGAAAGATTGTTGGTTAACATTTATTATGCAAGATTTTTATGAGTGGTCGTAAAATTTTCTTTAAAAACTTTAAATTTATTACAGACTATCTAAAAATTTATGACTTCTCCTAATTTTTTTTTTGTTTTGTTTTGGTTTAAAAAGTAAATAGAAAGAGTCTTAGTCTAGTTTACTCTCTTTGCGAAATCGATAAAAAAAAATTAAAAAGAATAGATTATTCCATTAGCTGATTTTAAAGGAACATCTGTAAAATGTACTGTATTAATAATTCCAGTTTCCGATTTAATTTTTTTCCTAGAATTTTACTACAGAATTAAATACGTATCTACTTGCTTTAACTTAGTTAGATTTCGTTTGCTTGATGGATATATGAGATTATATTTATTTCTTAAATAATAAAAGCAAAATGTTATTGTTATAATGAGTGGCAATATTTTTTGCATTTTTGTTCAGTTCTGCTTATACTTAATTAACTATTCTATGCGGAATCTATGATAATTATAAATATGTCTTTAAAAGTTTCTTTCGTTTCTCCCAACTAAATTTTTTTTTCTTTTTTTCTTTTTAGCCAAATAAAGTTTTCCTTTTTTTATAACAATCACAGACAATATTTCATTAAACATAATCGGTTGGCCGCAAGTTTCAAGGAAAACAATTGAACACTTTTTTTTTATCTTTATTTTTTAAAGAAATAAATAATTATTTTAAATTTATCTGATTTCAAGTTAGATAATTTAATAAACATTTTTTTGGTTAAGAAAATTATCTTCAACATTTTATCAAAAACATTCATTTTTTTCATTGGTACATATTTAGAATTTCAGAATATTTGAAATTATTTTTCAGTGTGTTGGAAAGTTCAGCATGTTTCTCCGCTATAATCAACAATCATATTTATTTATTTTGTATTTAAATATGCTTAGTCTATGACTTAGTACTTGTCCCATAGGGACAGGATCTTCTCATAGTCCGCTGTTTCAGCGCATGCGACCTATAGGAACCTCGTTACTTACTGGAAGTGGCTGTAAGCCCTTCTTAATAAGATGTACTTCATTGAAGTCGGTTGGCACCACCAAATCAATACCATTAATAAGATGGGCTCAAAGTTGGTTTTTGAAGATGGCTGGTCTAAATATAATTTCATAATATTATGTGATCCTTTAAAATTTGATCAATAAACTATTGTAAAAATAAAACTATTCATGATTTCATTAAAACTACAAACCTCTCTGTATAAAATGCTATGTATATACATACATGCATGCATCCATCTATATATGTGTGTGTGTGTATGCACTAATAGTTTAAATATTTATTGCTACAAATATATAATAACATCAATTCCATTTCTTATGATAGTTTCCCTTAATTTTAATTATATTTTTAACTGAATTTGATATACAATTTTTTTTTAATGTTATGATGGAATTCACATATCAAACTCACGTATCAAAATATTCAATCGCATGCTTTTGCCAATCAGTAGGATTTTGCCTTCCGCTTTTATTTCGTAATATGTATACTTTTTAATTTACAACAAATAGATTCCATTGAATTCATGTTTTTCAGTCGCATTAAATAAGAATGTGAAATAAAAAAATGCATTCCATATTAATCATTTAACAGTCTAAACAGTCAATAACATGAGCGAACAACTAGTCGCTCTACGCCGCTAGTACTGGTAATTACTATAATGATGTTGCAGATCTTATTACTGATATTACAGTATTAATGATATTGATATTGTAAACAAAAAATAATTTGCACAATTAATAATAATTTTATTACTAAAATAAGTAATAGGACAAAAACCACGTGTGTAAGTTCATTAAAACGGAATGCTTGTTGCGTCTGTATTCCGTAATTCTGAATAGCTGTGCTAATAGACTTCTTAGAAAGACTCCGCCGCCCAAATTAAGATTCTTCCACACGCCACGGCTAAAAATACTCGGATTACAACAGATAATCGCGTCTTTAACCTCTGACAATGCACGGGCCTCTCATTCCACATTGTTAGCTTAACAGGCATTTAAAATTCGCTTTGCACCATCATAAATCTCCCTCCTTCTCACTTAGCATTCCGAACGCGCTTCGGGGGTGGCGGGAGACATTTTTAATAGCCGCTCCAACATGAGGGTCATTTGCGGTGTCTACACATCGACACTTCATTCTTATTTATGGTCGGGGGGCTCTCGTTTTCTTGTACCTTTCGCCCCCTCACGTTTGTATCTTTTTGGAGGAATTGATTTATCGGGCAGAAGAAGATACTCGACACCCGACCTGAGGTGAGAAAAGGGGATTCCCCCCTTCCCGTGCTCGCCAAGAAAAGACCCTTGGCCATAAATCTTGCCTCACTCCGTTAGAAATTGGATCATGGTAAACTGGAGGAGGGAGGTAAGTTACCACAAAGTACGATCTTGATTTGGAAAGAACCGACCTGTTTAAGAACCATTTTAGAATGATTTGTATGAATTTGACGGAAAAATTTAATGTCAATTGCAGAAATGTATTGATTTTTGTTTATACTAGGCGCCTTTGGAGATCAGTTGGTTCGCTGGGAATATTGACTGTGGTTAATTTGAGCTAAATCGCTTGCACGTAATTCCATGTCCAGGATTCCGTCAAATAGTCAGACATTTAAGTAATTAAGTATGATTAATAAGTGTTAATTTATTAATCTTACTTATGTTCTGCTCATTTTGTACTTGAATGAACAGAACATAAGTAGAGTCCTTTCCTAGTGGAGTCCCATGCTCGATCTCATTGTATAGCGCTAATGCAAAGGTAACTGTCTGGTTCATCTATCAAGGTATTGCAAACTCACTTTTTATTCGTTTTGCAAACTACAGCAATATTAAACTGGACCCTTCTTCAATAGCTGTCAGCAATGGAAGAAAATCCAGGGTTTAAATATTTGATGAAACAATAAAAATGGTGTGAATTTTAGACCGGCAATGTAATCTATTGCTGGAAATGACACACACACACACACACACACACACACACACACACACACACACACACACACACACACACACACACACACACACACACACACACAACACACACACACACACATATATGTAATGATATCTCTAAATCTAAATTAAATCCTAGTTAAGTCCTAATTTTTACTTAATTTAGCTTATATTAACTTCATTATAAAACGTTCTCTTATTTCTTCATCCAATTCCACCTTTCTTATTTAATTAATGCATCAGAAGCTCTGTAAAATTGCTGAAATCGACAAGTTCCCACACGCCGAGAGAAGGAATAAAAATGTGTTGATCTAAACAAATTCTTTTAAAAGATCCCTATCATTCCCTTACCTAAATCGACGCATGTAAAGAAATCCCTATCAGAATCTCATTGTATATAATCATTAAGGATAAATATTTCGGTCTTCTTCTATTCTTGTATGGCTGGTGAAAGTACATCAGTTTTATTTGCGCTTCTTGTAAATAACTAATGCCTCCCGGGATGGAATAAATCGAAGTTTAAAAATTTCTTCTCTGAACTATTATATATATATATATGTGTGTGTGTGTGTGTGTGGGCACATTTCCGCCCTCCAAGGTCTATACCTGCCAAATTTATCAATTGTAGGTCAAAAAGGCCGGCTTGTAGAGGGCCAATGCTTTTATTTTAATCATTATTATTAGCAGAGATTTATAAAATTTATTTTTGTTGTTATTTTAAGCTTGGTATATGGCTTGATATCAATTAACATTAATTAAAAAATAATATCGTGGTTTGGAAAAACATTCTTATCTAAAAATTTGTGTTTTGGAATTAGTTTCCCTATTTCGTGTACAAGGCAGGAGTTCGAATTAAATGCAAGTATTATTTAAATTCTGTAACAGTTTTCTAACAACTTCCATAATTAATTAACTTCTGTAAGATTTATGGCATGTAGTTTTATACTTTTATAAATTTATTGTTGAAAAAAAGAGTCGCTTTAAAATGCCATGTCTGTGAGAAGAAAAATAAACTATATAAGCATATATTCGATAAAAAAATATAATTTGCACATATAAAGATACGCATTTTTTTTTTTTTTTGCAGATATTAATTCTAATGGTATTTTATAACAATAACTTCTGTCTTTTTTTTCTTCTGACATAATCACAAATAGTTGAGTATCGGTGGTATGTTTTTGTAATCCACTCATTGAGGGTTACAGCCCATGTTTTTGTAATCCATTCATTGAGGGTTACCACCCCTGATCATTCAAATTGTCGATAAAATCGGAAATCTTATCAATAATAATAACATTCATTAACATAAAAATCAGCTTTTTGCAATGCATATCTGTGGCATGCACATTTTATTTTTAATAATTTATGTTCATTCATACACAGAAATAAAGTATATTTTTTCCTAAAATGATGTGATAATTTCATTTCTGATAGCTTGTTTATTTTTCTTTGTTATAATTCCTGCGAATACAACTAAGAGAAATGAAATATTGTTTAAACTTTCAGAAGTATTTTTTAAAAACTAGTCTTCTTCTTGCTGACATTATTATCAAATTTTCTCGCCTTTGTTCGGATAAAATAGCAGGACATTACAGTAGACCTATACTTTGAAAAAATGTGATAATATACTTTGAAAAAATGTGACAGGAAAGCTTTTATTAAAATCAAATATGAACATTATTAAAACTATCTTGAATATATGTTGGTAAATGATTCTTAAAAGACTGAAATATTTAATAAAAACCGCAAGAACACAGAAGAGAGATAATTAGTTCAGAAGATTTATAAATAATAAATACTATCTCTTTTGAATCCATGCCTTCCTTTCATTTTAAATATATAATTTTAATATGCTAATAGTCAAGAGCCCAGTTTACATTTACTGCTTTGAAAAATACTTTCCAGAGCTATTCCGTGAAAGAATTCTTAAAAACGAAAGTAGATCATTGAATCAACTTGTACATTAATCAATGCCCAGTTTTCTCAAAAACAATGAAAGATTAGAGAAAGAAATCGCACGGTCAAAACAAAAATCGATTCATAAACTATTTCGAAACATCAGCAGGAAGAAACTACCGCCAACAAATTGGAAGGCAGAGAAAGCCTGATTCTCCAATTCGATTGGTCGCTTTATTTATCCCAGTGTTTCCTCCCTCCCCCCTTTTCGGCATCTTTTCCGATACTCCCCCACCTTTTGGCGGGGAGAAGCTCGCGGGAATTATAATCTAATAGCTGACGAAAGAGAAGCGTCACTCTTCAAGACTCCGAAGGGCTGCCGGAAAAAACACCTCGCCAAGGAGAAAGATGCCAAGTGACGCCAACTAGAAAATACTGGATTGAGTGGAATAAATTTAGTCTTAAATATAGAAAGGTGATTTGAATAAAAGTAGTTCTTCTTGTGAATATTTAATTCAGCAAAAAAATTTTATAATGTTCCCCAGATTTTTTTACAATTTGTTTTAAATGATGTATGTTTCAATGAGGAATTTAAAACTATAAAAAGGATATAGGCATAGATTACAAACTTTTTTTTCTTTTAAAGTAAAAGAATAAAATGAGCAGCAAAAAAAAAAAAAGTTTTTATTAGATTAAAAAAAAGCATATTTTCTTTGTGTAATTTTTTAAAAACATAATGCTTGCCTTTTTTCTTTTTCTATTATTTGGAACCCTTTTTTACTACATTTT